>NW_024070200.1:63065391-63118556 GCF_014754425.2 Oryx dammah | reverse complement strand
TCCCTCACAGTTCTCTCTCACAGTTCCCTCACAGTTCTCTCTCACATTTCCCTCACAGTTCCCCCACAGTTCTCTCACAGTTCCCTCACAGTTCCCCCACAGTTCCCTCACAGCTCCCTCACAGTTCTCTCTCACCGTTTCCTCACATTTCTCTCACAGTTCCCTCACAGTTTTCTCTCACAGTTCCCTCTCACTGTTCCCTCACAGTTCTCTCTCACAGTTCCCTCACAGTTCCCCCACAGTTCTCTCACAGTTCCCTCACAGTTCTCTCTCACAGTTCCCTCACAGTTCTCTCTCACAGTTCCCTCACAGTTCCCCCACAGTTCTCTCACAGTTCCCTCACAGTTCTCTCTCACAGTTCCCTCACAGTTCTCTCTCACAGTTCCCTCACAGTTCTCTCTCACAGTTCCCTCATTGTTCCCCCACTGTTCTCTCACAGTTCTCTCACAGTTCCCTCACATTTCTCTCCCAGTTCCCTCACAGTCCCCCACAGTTCCCTCACAGTTCTCTCACAGTTCCCTCACAGTTCTCTCACAGTTGTCTCACAATTGTCTCTCACAGTTCTCTCTCATAGTTCTCTCATACTTTTCTTGCAGTTCTGGAGGCCAGAAGTCAGAAACCAATACCACAAGGCTAAGATCAAGGTGTGGCTCCCGTTGGGGACTCCATTTCTCACCTCATCCAGTTTCTGGTTCCAGCTGACATTTCTTGGCTTGTGGCCACATCACTCCCCTTTCTGCTTCCATGGTCCAAGATCTCCCCTATGTGTGCACCCCCTCTCCTCCTGCCTCTCTCTCAGAAGGACAGTTGGGATTTGGTTCAAGACTCATTCAGATGACCCAGGATGATCTCCTCCTCTCAGGATCTTCAACCACATCTGCAATGACCCTTTTCCTGGTTCCTAGGATTAGGAGCAAATATCTTTTGGGGACAAAAATGATTCAACCAATTGCAGGTGGTAAAGAAAAAACACCAAGTCCCTGGCCTGGAAGTCCTTACTTCCTAAGCCAGCAAAAGCCAACAAGCCTGTCAGCACATGAAACAATGCCATGCTCTACAAAATTCTGGGACGAACAATCCAGCTCCTTCAGACACGGCCCCCAGACCTCAGGGCTGAGCCACGAGACAGGAGGGCACTGGGCCCCGTCCAGCTTCCCGGGCCCTACTCTGGCCACACAGGCAGAACCAGAGTGCAAACCTGTGTTTTGTGGCTCACACCTGCTGCAGGGGATTGCTGGGGTCCCTGAGACTTGATAAGTGAGGACAGGACCTTTCTAGACGTGGGGCACATGCAGTCTGGCTGCCCTGAGGATGGGCAGGCTCTGTAGGGCTCAGCTGCAGTCTCGGTACACTTCCTTTCCAAGGGCCAACCCCACTGGGGACACTCCCTGGCCCACAGGGGCATGCGTCAGGGATTCCAAACCTCCCCAGTACTGAGCAGGTGCCACGAAGGTGCAGTGATGATGACTTTGGCTGAGGGAAGATTCCTCAGGGGAGGGCGTGGCAGCCATCATATGAACCCCCAAAATGTCCCCTCCATCTTTGGTGTCTGAGCTGGTAGAGCCATCTTACTGGCAAGCCCGGCCTCGGAGGTACATCTAGAAAAGGCCTGCAGAGAAGGGACCAGAATGGGGAGTCCTCAACACCTCAAGGTCACACAATGCATTTCAGCACAGGAGTGCTTCCCTCTCTCCTCGGGTCTCTCTGCCAAGCGTACACCAGCTAGTCTTATGTTTCAGCTCTTACTCCTCCTCCATGAATCAGAGGGGAAACCGAGCCCCAGGGAGTGATACAACCCATCCAGAACCTTTCAGGTCCCAGCAGACCAGCCTTCCATGCCTGCTCACACCTGAATTGACATGCGATTTGTAAATAAAACCCTCAGCCCCTTCCCCTACTTTTCACCCCTCCTCTCGTTCACCCTCCTCCACTCACATCCACCCACAGGACAATGGGAAACTCTGAATGGACCCTGTCCTGCCCAGCACCTGAGCAGAGCCTCAGCCAGGGGAGCCAAGCCCCCTCCCACTGGCCCCCAGGAGTGTAGGCGGCCCTCACAAGTCAAGCACTTAGTGCCTCTGTTGTGAAAGAGAGGGGTCATCAGGCCCGTTTCCTCATCCTCCTTAGAGGGGAGAGCTGTTGAGGCAGGTCCACCAAAGTTGAAGGAGGGCTTTGAACTCTGCGGCAAATGGCTGGAGAGAGACAGCCTGGCCCTAGGCCCCAGGCGCCGCCGCAGGACAGAGAATCAGGTTGGGAATGTTAGGACCATTGTGCCAGGAAGCAGCATGGCGCTGTGCCTCTGAAGCCAGGCTTCAGAGAGAGTGGGACAGAGCTACCCTGCCCCGTCCACCTCCCTTGTGACCCCAGTGGGCACTCAGTGGTCCCTCTTGGGAAATCAGTATAACAGTGGATCTCTCGCAGGGCTGTTATGACATAAGAGATGATTTCAGCCTAGCTTCTAACACACAATCAGCACTAATTAAATGAGAGAATATATTGTTATTGTTGTTTCTATGCCATGACCTTGAGAAAGTCACTTCCTCAGGCCCCCTGTTACTTGGACAGACTTAGTGTTTGTTTGTCTCACGGTGGACACTTTCAGGGCCGGACGCAGGCATGTGATGGGACAGGCTGTCCAGGTAGGCATTTCTGCCCCCATTTCACAGAGAAGCAAACTGAAGTGAAGGGAGGTTCACAAACATGCCTGGGTCACCTGATGAATCACTGATCGGTAGGAAACCAGAGCCCTGGTGTCCTAAGACTGCTGCATGCCACAGTACAGAAATTCTGGCAACACCCAGGGAGAGGGCATCACCTCCCCTACCCCCAGTCCTGGATGTGCTCAGGAGACAGTGAGGCTGTTCCCAGCACAGCCCAAGCTGTGGCAGCCACAAAGGCTCAGAGGTGCAGCTTTGGGTCCTGGCAATGCAACACAATGGGGCTGGCCTGGGGACCACGCAGGAGGAGGGAACACCTAGACCCCTCTGACCCCTGCCAACCTCCCAGGCTCCAAATCCCCTCAAAACTGTAGAGACGAGCCCTGCCCACTGCAGAGCATTTGTGAGGAGTTTATGTCCCCAGATGTTACCAAGTTTGAGCTATTTCCTCCAGACTGTTTGAACAAACCTGTGACTTTTGACCCATCCTGGTCTGACTGGTTTAAGAGGGTGAGTTTCTCCCTGTTTTTGAGGTCCCCAGCCCACAGACGTCCTCCGGGAGTTGGTGATGGACAGGGAAGCCTGGTGGGCTTTAGTCCAGGGGGTCACAGAGTCGGACATGACTGAGTGACTGAACTGAACTGAACAGAGCCCACAGAAAGTACCACCCCTCTGGCCTTGCCTTCATCCTCTTCTCCAAGCATCACTTGGAAAGAGCTGGGGAAAACCCCTTGTTGTTTTGAAGAAGGAATTCATAGGGCCTGGACTCCATCTTAGGCCTGTTCATGCTGATCATGCTCGGCCACCTTTCCAATGGACTCTGAACTCTGTGTTTAGTGCCTATGAAAACAACAACAGAAGGATAAGACCCCCTCCAGACCAGGGAACCTTGAAGATCATATCTAGGCTACTCATCGCCTAAGAGAAAACATACACTAATCACCCCTTCCTCCAGACAGGCCATAAATTTTTCTGTATCTATCAGAGTGTAACCTCGGGTTTATTGATTATTGGCTAATTGTTTGACTGTTTGAGCACATAGCACTTGAATGATGGGGTTACTGGGATGGTATTTTCCTTGGTTTATGTAAGTCTCAAGGAATTTGGAGTGGTGGGTTCAGACACGTACACATGGGGTATAAAAGATCTTCACAAATGCTGGTCGGGGTCCTCGGCTAAGAGGAGACTCTGCCTTGGGCCCGCCGGTGTAATAAACTGCACTCCACTGTCTGCATTGTCCTTCTGAGTGAATTTGTTTCCCAGAACGCATGGCTACAACAGTTTCTGGTGGGGGAGCCAGCAGAGGGTCTGGCCGCTTCACAGGGGTTTCTGCCTGTCTCCATAGGCAGCTCCCCAACCCCACTCCCATCAGCCCCAAACTTCAATAGCACTGGATCTACTCCTAGCACAGGGGTCAGCTCGACACCACTGTAGAGTCTCCCCACCCCAAATCATGGCCTGGCCTCTGTGTCTGAGTGATGGAAGAGGGTAGAGTGTGTGAGTGGTCACTGCAGTGGTGACCTTCAGGGCCCAGGCCCAAGGACAGGCTGCAGAGCTGCAGGGCCCAGGGTGCTCAGGGCATCGGGTCTACTCTCAGGATCAGCTGTTGTTGCAAAGTGCCCCTGGTCGGTCTTACATCTTTTTTTTTTAATATATATTCTTTTTTTTATTTTTTATTTTATTTTTTTTTAATATTTATTTATTTTTTATTTTACTTTACAATTCTGTATTGGTTTTGCCATACATTGACATGAATCCATCACGGGTGTACATGCGTTCCCAAACATGAACCCCCCTCCCACCCTCCTCCCCACAACCTAGATGTCCATCAGCAGATGAATGGATAAGAAAGCCGTGGTACATATACACAATGGAGTATTACTCAGCCGTTAAAAAGAATACATTTGAATCAGTTCTGATGAGATGGATGAAGCTGGAGCCGATTATACAGAGTGAAGTAAGCCAGAAAGAAAAACACCAATACAGTATACTAACACATATATATGGAATTTAGAAAGATGGCAATGATGACCCTGTATGCAGGACAGCAAAAAAGACACAGATGTGTACAGCGGACTTTTGGACTCAGAGGGAGAGGGAGAGGGTGAGATGATTTGGGAGAATGGCATTGAAACACGTATAATATCATGTAAGAACCGAGTCACCAGTCTATGTCCGATGCAGGATACGGTCTTACATCTTTAAAAGTAGCGCTGCCATGTGGAAACGAGTGAACCTCACACACTGTTTGATTCTTGACCCCATGGCTGGGTGGTCACCACGCCTCCCTCCAGGCCCCACTGGGCACACAGCTAGGAAAGACATCTAGACTCCATCTCTCTGTCTCTCGTGCAATTTGGAGTGTGCCTGACCTGTGACCAGCAGAATGCCGGGGAGAGATGTGGACACCTCCAGGCCACCCAAGAAAACCACCTGCACCCTCCTCTATGCCCTCTGCCTCTATCTGCCTGTGAATAGAGCAGACCATAAGGGTTGGGGAGGGTGAGTACCAGATGGAAGGATCCTGGGATCCTGAGGTGCCTCTGGCCAAGGGCCACCCCACCAGGACTTCTAGTCCGGAACCCCTGTGTTGGGGCTCTGTATCAATGAGAGGAAACTTCCAGAGCTTTAAGCCAAGTGCATACCACAGGCCCAACCAAGCCTGTGAGCTCCAGATTGTTTTTACATTTGTAAAAAATGACTTAAGGAGTAGTACTCTGTGACACAGGAAAATGACGTGAAATCAAAATCTCAGGGCCCATCAGTGCAGTCTGACTGAAGACAGCCACACCCATGCACCCTCTTAGTGTCTATGGCTGTTTTCACACCCCAGCTACAGAGATGAGCTCATTCAGGAGCTTTTCTGAAGGGATGGGATGAATAGTTTTAAGACTTTGATATAAGGCAAAGCTGCCTTTGGAGGATTATACTAAATTACATTTCCACTGACCATTTTCCACTCCCTGACAATCCCAGGTATGTGATACACACTCCCCTGTAGAATGAGGTTGAAACAAAAACACAGCGTGTCACTCATCATCCCTTCTACAAAGGCTGAATTGCAGCCCACTGCTGCTACCCACCAATGGTACACCTGCAGACGGAAAAACAGGATGAGGCACGCTGTGCTTTGGATACAGGCGCCTAGATAGACCACATGCATATCTAAAGAATTTCAAAGACCCCAAATTCTTGCATCTTCCCATTTACAGAAATGCACTAAAAGCATAAACTTGGGAGATCTGTTTTTTATGATGCACAATAATCTTTTGATGTGCAACTACATGTTTTTCTTTTCTAGCAAAAACTCCTATGTACACTGACTCCTGTCTCAGAGCTATCTAAGATGCCAGCTCCAAGTCTATAGTCCTCAGTAAGGTCCCCAAATAAAACTGAAACAAGTCATGTGAGTTTTTTAGTCAACAGGGGTAAGATTTCCATCCTCTTGGGCAGTGGTAGCGCTGAAGTATCTGTGAACATACCCTGTGCTTGATAAAGTATCTACTTTGGGGCACCTAGGCACCTTTCTCCTGGCTGATCTGAAACACAGATGTTTTTGATACTGAAGGCTGGCCCTGGAGGAACTTCTCCTTACTCAGTCACAAGGTTGCTTTGAGAGTGTCTGTGGATGGTACTTTCTCCTTCTGACAGGTGGCAGAGTCCCTGAACTTCTCTGTGACAGCCTCCCTCCATCCCCTGCGTTTCCATGGTGCCCCCACACTCTGTTGGAAGTAGAACATGTTAGATGGTAGAGAATTTTTACTTGTAATGAGAAATATATATCTAGTCTTCAATCTGTTTCTGGCACATAGTCCTAAAACCTTAGAATTTTTTCCAGTGATAAGAGCAGTAAAGATCTCTCTTGTAAGGCTGATGAAGTGACTTTCAGACTTCACGTAAGGATGGGGGCTGGTTATCTGGAGAACCAACCATGTGATTAGAGGGTTGGAACTTTTAGTCTGGGAGGGGAAAGGGGCTGGAGACTGACTCAGTCACCAATGACCAATTAGTTAATATATCATGCCTATGTAATGAAGCCTTTATGAAAACCCAAAAGGACAGAATTCAGAGCGCTTCCAGGCTGGTGAACACGTGGAGATTCTGGGAGAGTGGGGAGCTTGGAGGGGGCATGGAAGCTCCATTCTATACCCTTTCTCCATACCTTGTCCTATGCATCTCTTCCATCTGGCTGTTCCTGAGTTCTATTCTTTTAATAATAACTCAGTAATCTTTTGAGTAAATAGGTTTCCTGAGTTCTATGACCTAATTAGTTGAACCCAAGGAAGGGGTCATGCTGGTCAACTGACAACTCGCATCTGACATGTGTGTTAGGGCAGAGGAGGGCAGTCTTGTAGGACTGAACCCTTAACCTGTGAGGACGGATGCTGTCTCTGGGTAGATGGTGTCAGAATTGAGCTGAACTGTAGGACGCCAGCTGGTGTCTGAGAATTGCTTGGTGGTGTGGGAACCCCCTCCACACACAAATATTGGAATTGGTCCAGACTGTTAGAAGATGGGCAGGGGAATCTAAGTATGTCTGCAGTGGAGAATTATACAGGTGAAAATCTGTTCTCAACACTGGAAGAATGAGGACACCAGACTGCAAGCTGGCACATCCCTGAAAATACCAAGAGCCTTCCGTCTCATTTGAAATTTCCTGCTGGTGTGATGGCCAAGGAGGATTCATAAATATGGGAGGCAGTGGCTAGAGCACCTGAACTTCAGCACACAAACTGGTCAGGAGCTAAAGGAAGGAAGGAAACTATTTTTGGAAGCTGGTTAAATGCAAAAGTATGAAGCACATATGGGAATTCTATCCGGCAACATCCACAGAGCTCTGACAAACTTGCAGAAAGAAGGAGGAGAGGGAAAGGGACAGAGACGTGCTGAGCCAGTTCTTACTATCCATGTAGCCGATTGCTAGATACTACTTAGGAACTTTGCAAGCCTTCTGTTCAACCACTGGTAACTTAAATTCAGCCACAGTGGAAGGAATCATACTCCAGAAATGGGCAGAAGCCACAGATCAAGGCTCCATGAATTTTTTTTCCCAGAGATCTCATTTAGCAGCACACCACTGGGTATAAGGAGTAGAGGAGTGAAAGAGAGTCTGTTCAGAATGAAGGCAATGTCCGGCAGAGAAAGAGCCTCCACACAAAGGAGGAGCCGCAGGAAGAAGAGCAACAAACGTACAAAGTAGGTATTTTTCTTGGGGAAACTTTTCAGCTATGATGCAGACAGATTAAGTGACTTGTCCAAAGTCACAAAGCTAATTGATGCCAGAGTTAGCATTTGAAACCAAATGCTTCTGGTTGTGGTGATTTTTGTTTTCGTTGTATTGGGGTCTTTTGGGTTTTATTTTACTCTGCCAATAATATACAAATGAATGATTGAAATGAATTAGCTGTTTGGAATAGGGTCAGTTCTACAGGCTACCTAAAAAATTCAGAATTCATGAGTTAAAATCACCCCTTGCTTTTGGCTTGGTTTTCAATGGTTTTATTTTCACAAGCCAAACACAGCTTCAATGGGCCCAAATTTGCTGGCATTAAAGGTTTCCTGTATGGCTAATTCTGCATGTAAAATCCTGGAAGCCAGTTCTGAAGATGGATTTTGAGAATGCGTTGGTGTTGCCCCTGGAGTCAAGCCTAACCTCGCAAGGAGGTCAACTTTCAAAACCAACACTCCTTTAGAGGCAAAAAATCCCGGTAGGGTCAACCACATCCAGGGATAGTGTGGTGACTTTGTTTTTCCTTTTGTTTTTTAGATTTTTCACTGATTTTTATTACAAGGTCATTGGCAACAATCCAAATTTCCCAGAAAAGGGAAACAATTATAGTACATCCATACAGTACAACTCTATAAACCATTGAAGGCAACAATGTATATATTGATGATACATACAGTTCACGTGGAAAGATGTTAGTAATGTAATGAGTAAAAAAGTAGGTGATACAACCTTATGTAAAATATAACATACATGATAAATATGTGTCCATTCATCAAGCACATGCTTATATAGATATAAGATTGGAAGACGGGTGGTGGGCAGATTTGGCTGGCTTAAATTTAGTTGTATTTATGTGATTTTTCTAATTTTTATATAATACTTATGACAAGTGCAATGAAAGTATTTTTATTCCTTTAAATATGTGGTAAGTTGTTCTTTCAGGGGTTATGTGCTTTTATTTTTTCTCTTCTAGAAGGTTAAGGAATCAGATGATGACTATCTGGTCTTCCAGCAGGGCTCTCCCTGGGGTCAAGGCAGAGCGCCAGGGACACTCGCTTAACAAAGACTGAAGATGGGCCATCCTGGCCAGCCCAGGTCCCTTTCCGGAGAAAAATCTGCCAGTGGCTGTACCTTGCAGGCTGGGGGGTGCCAGACACCGAGAAGGTGCGCCCGCTCCACCGCAGATGGCAAGAGGGCGGTGACTGGGAGGGAGGCGGCTGCCACTGGGAGTCTGGCTCCTGCTGGCTGCGTTGTCACATTCCTTGGGGAACCCTTGGCAGGCGTCTCCCATGGGGGCAAGGGAGGCAAGGAAGTTGAAAACTCACTAGGCTTCTGTTTGCATTTCTTTTGCCAGATGTAGCCACTTGCGTGGACAAGTATTAGAATGACTTACCTGGCTTTAGCTAGTCAGGATACATTAAAAATCTGCTTGGCTTTCAAAGGTGCTTTTGAATTTTATAGTAAGGCTCTGTGCTTTGCTGCAATCAAGATTCAAATACCAAAAAAAAAAAAAAATCAGTAGTTGGAAGTGATGATTCATTTAAACAGCACATTCATTGATTTTGAAACAGAGTATGGATCTCTCTTTTCACATAAAACTCATTTTACTTCCCTCTCAGGACTCAGAGTCATCAGGGAACTTAGACCTGAATACCAGTTCATTCAAGCCATGCTCACAGTTTTGTTTCTGTAGACCCAAGGAGCAGGATGCCCTCACATTAGTACTAACAGCTCCTTCTCTGCCTGACTCCTTGCTTCAGCTGTCTTGACTTGACTGCAAATGGTTCTCCCCAGTGCAGTATGGCCTTTCTTCTGAAAATTTTATTAGAGCCAATTAGCTCCTCAAAGGAATATTGTAAAAATACCCACAAAGTATGTCCAGGCAAAATCTCCCTTCAAATATTCTGCCAAGAAGCTGTGACATATCCGGAGCGCATCTTCAGGACACAGCCTGCAGCCTCCTTCTTCCCTGAAGCTGCTTCTGGAAGCATCCTTGCCACCTGGACTGGGACAGATAGGCAGATGGGATGGAAAGCAGCAGGGCACCACGACGTTCTTGAAGGGGATTACTGGCCTGGAATTACCCACTTCTTGCATCTGATCTGCCTGGATAGCTGTGAGGCTCTCAAACACTGTTTACATACTGACTGTCCCAATAATTTGTAGATATTCATCTCTTCTGGAACTTCCATGAGTAATTTGTCTCGGTATCTGTATGTAACTGAGACAGAAGACTTGGCTCTACCCACCAAGGGATTAGTCACTTGTATAAATAAGGATACAAACGGCTTGGGGAAATAGATTCTGTGAGACTCTAAAAGAGATCACTGGCAACTCAAAACACACCACTGGAGCACGTCCCACCACACAGCACATACCATCGAAGTGTCATTCCATCCGCCCACCTCTCCACCCCCAGGGTCAACACCAGGAGCCACATCAGCAATGAACAATGGAGAAGAATGTGCCTATCGTGGTACCGTAGACATGCCCTCTTTCCAGCTAACTGGCAGGCAGCACTCATCAGTTCATTCATTTGACATTCGCTCATTCATTCCTTAATCTGCCTTGACTCCCCATTTCCTCCCCACCCCACACCCTTGGCTAAGCTCTCTAGAATTCTCCACCTCCTCAACCTCTTCTCTTAACCTTCCCTCAACTCTCCACCTGATCCTGAAGCTGGACACTACCCCCCTACAGGATTGCTCTTGAGCCTCCAGGGGAGAAGGGGCTCTGGCTTAAGAGGAAGGGACGTGGGTCCCCTCTGCTGTTCTCACACCATCTTTTTCCTCCTCCCGCACTGTCTTCCTCCCTTCGCAACTGTCGCCCACCACCCCTTGTTCACGCAGGACTTAGCCAGCTCACTAACTCTGCCTCCTGTCACCATATGGATGACCAGCTACCCAATGGCCAATCAGGTCCTGACCTCCCCAGCATCCCTGACCTCTCCCTCCCCTCCTCCTCACCCATCACTCCCATGGCCCCACTCTGTAACTACTAACTGACGCAGGAAAATGAGGATGCTGCTGACTGAGAAGGGCAGAGGGTTTCAGGGCAGGGCAGGATATCAGATCTGCACAGCAGTGGATGGAGAGCTAAAGGCAGAGCATGGAGGTGCTGAAGGCTTGGGTTGGAATAAAGCTGAGCATGGCATTTAAACGGACCTTAGCTGCTTTTCCTCACAACCTCTCCCATCAAAGGCCTTAATGGCTTGAGATGAGTCCGACTCAGGCAGGCTTCTGGGGCTGAGCATCCAGGGGTGTCCTCAGGGCAACCTCTGCTGCAGCCGCCACACTCTGTCCCCACAGCTCACTTCCTCCCATCCCCTCTGTGCAGGTCACTCTCCCCCCTCAGCACCTGCTCCCCTTTCTCTTCATGGCCCCCATTACTATAACCCTCACTTTCTGCCCACCCCTCACACTGTGGGTACTGCTGGCTGAACCCCAACCTTGAGTGGGCCCATCAGTTTGTCCTATCCACATACTTGTCATTTAGGGAGAAAACCTCCTGACCCAGCTGACTGGTCCCACCTGTCCATTAGGGCAGGCCGCAGTCCCCCTGGGGTTGATTTTCCTAGTCTTGAAGCAGTTTCATGCACTTTTGCATCCCACACCCCACTTTCAGGGAGTCTCTCACTTCCTATCTCACATGTGAAAACTGAAGCCGGTAGAGGGGACATCACCACCCTGTGGGGATGAATACCTGCACGGTCCCCCCGCCCCGACTGCCCCTGGGCACAGCGGGGATGTCTTCTTCTCTGTTCTTCAAGGGGGTCCCCGCCATCCCTCTCCTTCACTGCCAACTTCCACCTCCCCACTGGGCCATTTCCACAGGATACACACATGCTAGCAACTTCCAGCCTTCCAGCTCAGCCGGAACGATCACTTCCTGTCTCATTTCTCTGCTCTCCTCACCAGCATCTCCAGATTGCTGTCTCTACTCACTGGCTCCACTTCCACACCTCCACAATCCTTCTACTCTCTCCAATCTAGCTCTTTCCCCTTGCTTCACGGATACTTCCCTTGTTAGGGCCACCAGTTGTCCTTGGGAACAAATCCAGAGGACGCTCTCTTCGCCCCATCAGTGTTGCTCACGTTTGTCTGTCCCCTCAGGGGAAGCACCCTCCTCTCTCCGCTTCCCAAGCCCCTACCCCATCCGCCGGGTGTCCTCTCACTGAGTTTCATTTCCCACCTGTGTCTTGACACCGTTTGGGGCTCCTCTCTTTTCTGCCCAACACTCAACATTGCACACCGCAGGCCTGGCCTTGGGTCCTCTCTTCTTCCCCGTCCACTTTCTCTTCCTTGGTGACCACATCTGGTCTCACGGTTTTAAATCATTTCTGTTTACCAAAGACTCCAAGAGGACCTCTCTAGCTTTTGCCAACCCCATGTTCGTATGTCCAGCTGCCTCTTTGAAATTCCCACCTGGGGGGTCTAGGAGGCATCTGAAATGAAATACAACCAAAATGGAGCAGTTGATCCGTCCTTCTGGGAAAACAAAGCAAAATGAATACATTTATTCTCCGGCCTCTACAAGCTCTCTTGCAGCCTGAGTGTCCAGGGCTCCAGCTGCCCAGAAGACATCCCTGGGTGTGCAGCCTGCCTGAGTCAGACCGATCTTGAGCCATTATGGCCTTTGAAGGCAGAGGTTGAGAGGAAACGCAGCTGTGGTGCGTTCAGGTGCCATGCTCATCTTTACTCTCATCCAAGCCTTCAGCATCTCCCTGGTCTGGCCCCCAGCTCCCATACACTGCCATGCAGATCCGATATCCTGGCCTGCCCTGCAACCCTTTGCCCTTCCCTATCAGCAGCACCCTCATTTCCCTACGTCCTTATGTCCGCACCATCCCTGGGAGGAATTCACCTCTCCCCAAGTTCAGTTTGCCTGTCTCAGCACAATGACCCAGACCCATGACAATGAGCAGTGACCCCAATGTGGCCAATCTATCCTATTTCCCTGGGAGCATGACCCAAGCCAGGACCCAAAGACCAAATTTCAGGACTTCAGAATTACTAGAAAAATAAAGCTCTCCTCCAGCTGAGAGAGTCCTGATGATATTACTTGAACCCCTGGGTCCATCTAAGCCCCAAGTTATTTCTGCACCTGTCAGTTATGGGAGCCAATAAACACCTCACCTTTGTTTGAGTTAGAATGGTTTTGCTCACAACCCTAAGAGCTCTGATTAATGCATCAATTCATTCACTCACTCACCTCCTCTACTAGTTACCAGGCACTAATCCCTCAGCTAGTGACTGGTTTAAAGTATGCAGCGAAACCACAAATATTCCCCTCTCTGTGCTCCACAGCCTATGGGGTCAAGCTCTGGTATCTACAGTTCCCTAACTAGGCCCCATCTGATCTCGTTTCTCAAGGCTCTCCTTAAATGAACCCATTACACCAAGGAGACCTATTGTAATCCCCGGCTCTTTGTAACCCCTGGACTGTAGCCCACCAGGCTGGTCTGTCCATGGGATTCTCCAGACAAGGACACCGGAGTGGGTAGCCACTCCCTCTCCAGGAGATCTTCCTGACCCAGGGATCGAACCCAGTTCTCCTGCATTGCAGGCAGATTCTTTAGCTTCTGAGCCACCAGGGAAGACCTCCAAAAGCCACATTTATTCCACTCTCAGACCCTCTCCTGGCACTCTCCTCATCTGATCCATCTTCCAGACCCATCTCCCAGGCAGAGTTCCTCTGAGGAGCTGCCCATGTGACTCTGGCTCACACATCACAGATCCTCTCCAGCAGCTCTTGGACCTCCCCGACCCTGACCCTCACCCTCTGCTGGAGCTCAGCCTCCCTGGCCTCTGTGAGCATGTCTCCCCCCAAAGGGCAACATGGAAAGCAGGCCTGGTGTCATGCTCCTTTCAGGCCCCAGAATGTCTGGAACAGAACTAGACATCCTCATTAGTGACAGGTTTTAATACTGACCAGGTCTGCTTCCACACTA
Organism: Oryx dammah; assembly: GCF_014754425.2. Taxonomy (NCBI): domain Eukaryota; kingdom Metazoa; phylum Chordata; class Mammalia; order Artiodactyla; family Bovidae; genus Oryx; species Oryx dammah. The sequence continues at coordinate 63,104,719 of NW_024070200.1, read as the reverse complement.
AACCTGCTAACTCTCACAGTAACTCACCATTGAGAAACCGAGGTGCTGGGAACCCAGCCAGCATCAGCCAGCTGGAAGGTGTTGGGCCAGAGTAGGGACATGGACCTGCCTTAGGATTCCCTGGGCAGAAGTGGACACTTCTTGAGAAAGGTGCAGAAGAAAAGGAGATGCGCTTCTGAGGGCATTTTTTTCCTATCCGGCACATCTGTGGTGAAGAACCCACCGTGGATCCATCTCTGTCCTGGTGGTCCAAGAAGAGGAGTCCACGGATCACACGTTTGCCCTTGTGACCATGACACACTTCTCTAAACATTTCTAAACGCTTACTCTTAGCATGCCTGTTCATAGCCTTGCACATTAGCAACAAACAGCAGACCAGGCTTCGGGCAGCAAAGCCAGCCGCTGCTTTCTGGGGGGCCTGCCGCCTTTCTCCCCACCCTGTCACCCAGCCCTGTCCCATGTGGGCAGCTGCCTCTGAGCCTGGAGTCCACATGGTGGAGAGCCGGGCGGGCAGGGGGAGCTTCTGAGACACCAGCAGAGCAGGGGCCCTGTGCAGACAGCAGAGGGGAAAGCAGCACTACCGGTCCCCCACTCCCGGCCCCGGCAGCCCTGCCCCGATCAGCTCCATCACTGACCAGCCAGAAACTGTGCTTCAGCACCGAGGGCTACTGGGTCTCTTCAGAAGGACCGATCAGACCACCTGAAGTCCAAGGTCAGACAGATGGACCTTGGATCAATGGTCAAGGGCCTCTGTCCAGTAAACACTCCAAGTTTCGTTCCTTCTTTCACCAAATGTTTACTGATCACCAGGCCCTGCACCGGCATTCAGCATAGAGCCGAGCAGTGTCTCATGCTAGTCGGGACACAGACGCCGAGATGAGAGCTCGGGGTGGGGACAGTCGTGGGAGGGGACAGGGACCAAGGGGCGATGGAGAGCCTGGAGGCACGTCTCCTGCGCTGTGCTGCGGGGAGCTGCACCAGATTTCTTGGCGCCAGATCTTTCCAGGGACACCCTGGTTAACAGAGGAAAACTTGGAGTCTTCACCGAAGAAACTAATCAGGCCAAGAGACGGCACAGGGACAGGAGCCTCCTCCCTGATAAACCCCCTCTGTTCTGGCCCCTTTTCCATTCTTTCCTGTAGCAGGGACCCGACGCTCTGGGCTGGAATCGGTCTTCTCTAGCAGACCCCGAGAGGCTCTTAGGAGGATGCGTTCCTTCCCTGTCCTGAGAGGCAGCATAGCAGGATCAGGGAGCTGCTCTTTGAACCTCAGATATCGGTTCAAATCCTAGTCTGGTCACTTGATGAGGAAGATGTAAAGCAGTTGAAAGCTAGACTCTGAGCTAGACTGTTGTTGTTGTTTAACTATAGTTAAGATGTGTCTGAATCTTTTGTAACCCCATGGACTATAGCCCACCAGGCTCCTCTGTTGATGGGATTTCCCAGGCAAGAACACTGGAGTGGGTTGTCATTTCCTTCTCCAGGGGATCTTCCCGACCCAGGGATCTTCTGAATTGGCAGGCAGATTCTTTACCCCTGAGCCACCAGGGAAACCCTTGAGCCAGATGACCTGAGGCCAAATTCCAGCACTAGCTGCGTCAGACTGTGTCTCTTAGCATTCTTGGGCCTCAAGTTCCTCCCCCACAAATCGCTGTAGTACCTGCCATGGAGTGGTTAAGAGGAATGAGTGAGTGAACTTCTGTAAAGTGTTAAACGAGAGCCAGGCTAACTGTAAGCCCTTTATTATTGCTAGCTATGTTGCTTATTCTGTTAGTCATTGTTAGCTACAGTAATTATACCAACTCACAGGGACAGTGATAAAACTAAATGGGTTAATCACTGAAAAATGTGGAATAGGTGCCTGACAAAGATTACTGCCCTCTCTCCTACATTTTTTGAGAAGATAAATAGTGGGTGGAAAGCAGAACCCGCCCTCCCCAGCATCCCAGGGAGCACAGGCCAGGGGCTGCTCCTGCTCCCCCGGGAGGACACCCTCAAGCCCTCTAAAGGGGCTGTGAAATGCTTGAGAAAATATCCATCTAAGTTCACCTTAATGCTTACACACAGTTTTTTAAAGGTCGCTTTTTAAAAAAGGAACAGGAAGGCAGAAAAGTGGGAGAACCCAATGACAGGTGCCAACCAGCTGAGGGTACAGGGCAGTGCCGGGGAGAAACTCAGGACACCCCTTCCCACGACGCTGGGGGCAGATGCCTGGAGACCCTCTCCCTGGAACAGAACCTTCACCTTTCACAGGGAGGGAAGCTGAGGGTGGCCTACAAGAGACAAGCTCAAAAATGCTTATTCCTCCCAGAATAGAAACTATTCTTTTTGCCTTTCCCCAGGCATTTTTGTGAAGGAAGGAAGAAAATTGCCCAAGGCCCCTGAGCTGAAACGTGAAAGGCTGGCGGTGGCAGTGGGAAAGACAGCAGGGAAGGGGAGGAGGCCCCCACGGTCTCCCGTGCCGTGTAACCGAGGGCGCGGGGGCCTGGCTCAGCGGGAGGGCTCCCCAGAACCCTCCTCTCTGTGGCCATCATGGTGCTCTGTCCCTGCCCGTTTTCAGGTGGGGGAGCCCCTTGAGGGCCTTTCACCACACAGCCTCCCAAGACCTCCCAAGATCACTCCCACACGCACTCCCGAGAGAGCCGGGAGGAACCTGGCCTTAAACCTGTCTTCCTGAAGAGCCCCATTGTGCTGACTGGATGGTCCAGTTGGGTCAGTCAGTCAGAAAAGATTTCTGGAAGTCGCTTGTTCATGCCGACCCTCCTGAGAGCTGTCCCCTGTGGCTTCGGCTGACGTGTGTCTAAATGGTGACCCAGCCTCTGACCAGGGCCTCACCTTGGGACTTGACCTCTCTATCTCTGAGCCCTGGCCTCCATCAGCCTCTCTAGCTGGTAATGTCTTGTCATGCCAGTGCTCAGGGAACCAACAGACACCCATGGGCTGGGCCAGCTAAGGTGAGATGAGGGGAGCCCAGGACAGATCCAGGCAGGAGAGGCAGGGAGCGTATGATGAGGTCTCCTTGGAAGAGCAGAACAGCAGCTGAGTCACTCCTGAGGAATCTCTGCATTATAAATAGTCCTGACTGGCAATGATGAAACGGAGAACAATGAAGGACCATTGTCCTCCCTGATAGACTGTTACTAAACCATGAATAATCCCTTTGAAGGAACTGAAGCTACAGACAACCCCTTCCATGCCATGCACCAGCACTGTTGATGAAACTAGGAGCTGGAAGCATGCTGGGGCTGTACCTGTACTGGCATTTCATCAATCAGGACATCAAATCAGGAGATAAGTATGCTTATCCCCAACTTAGAGATGGATCAACAGATCAGAGGGGCTCCCTGCCCGGGTTCATGGCTGAGTTGGTGTGGAAACCCAGGTCTGCCTGCTGTGATGCCTCTGCTCCCCCAGTTAGCCCGTGGAGCTCCCGAGGGCACGATGGACCCAAGAACCTCAAAACAACCAAGCCACAGTCACACCAACCAAAGAATCCACTGAGACTCAGGTGCAAAGCCAAGCTGTAGGAAATGCCACCCATGTAAAATCCTTCTAAGCAAGGATAGACCTATCAAACTTTGTTCATCTTTATTTCCCTTCAGTTCAGTTCAGTTGCTCAGTAGTGTCCTGTCTGTCACCAACTCCCAGAGTCCACCCAAACCCGTGTCCATTGAGTCAGTGATGCCATCCAATCATCTCATCCTCTGTAATCCCCTTCTCCTCCTGCCCTCAATCTTTCCCAGCATCAGGGTCTTTTCCAATGAGTCAGCTCTTCACATCAGGTGGCCAAAGTATTACAGTTTCAGCTTCAACATCAGTCCTTCCAATGAACACCCAGGACTGAGCTCCTTTAGGATGGACAGGTTGGATCTCCTTGCAGTCCAAGGGACTCTCAAGAGTCTTTTCCAACAACACAGTTCAAAAGCATCAATTCTTCAGTGCTCAGCTTTCTTTATAGTCCAACTCTCACATCCATACATGACTACTGGAAAAACCATAGCCTTGATTACACGGACATTTACTGACAAAGTGCTGTCTCTGCTTTTGAATATGCTGTCTAGGTTGGTTATAACTTTCCTTCCAAGGAATAAGTGTCTTTTAATTTCATGGCTGCAGTCACCATCTGCAGTGATTTTGGAGCCCAGAAAAATAAAGTCAGCCACTGTTTCCACTGTTTCCCCATCTATTTGCCATGAAGTGATGGGACCAGATGTCATGATATTAGTTTTCTGACTGTTGATGAACACTGAGCATTCTTTGGCATTGCCCTTATTTGGGATTGGAATGAAAACTGACCATTTCTAAGACTGTGGCCACTGCTGAGTTTTCCAAATTTGCTGACATAGAGTGCAACACTTTCACAGCATCATCTTTCAGGATTTGAAATAGCTCAACTGGAATGCCATCACCTCCACTAACTTTGTTCATAGTGATGCTTCCTAAGGACCACTTGACTTCACATTCCAGGATGTCTGGCTCTAGGTGAGTGATCACACCATCATGATTATCTGTGTCATGAAGATATTTTTTGTCCAGTTCTTCTGTGTATTCTTGCCACCTCTCCTTAATATCTTCTGCTTCTGTTAGGTCCATACCATTTCTGTCCTTTATTGAGCCCATCTTTGCATGAAATGTTCCCTTGGTATCTCTAATTTTCTTGAAGAGATCTCTAGTCTTTCACATTCTGTTGTTTTCCTCTATTTCTTTGCATTGATCGCTGAGGAAGGCTTTCTTACCTCTCCTTGCTATTCTTTGGAACTCTGCATTCAAATGAGTATGTCTTCCCTTTACTCCTTTGCTTTTCACTTCTCTTCTTGTCACAGCTATTTATCAGGCTTCCTCAGACAGCCGTTTTGCTTTCTTGCATTTCTTTTTCTTGGGGATGGTCTTGATTCCTGTATCCTGTACAATGTCATGAACCTCCGTCCATAGTTCATCAGGCACTCTATGTATCAGATCTAGGCCCTTAAATCTATTTCTCACTTCCACTGTATAGTCATAAGGTATTTGATTTAGGTCATACTTGAATTGGCTAGTGGTTTTCCTCACTTTCTTCAATTTAAGTCTGAATTTGGCAATAAGAAGTTCATGATCTGAGCCACAGTCAGCTCCTGGTCTTGTTTTTGCTGACTGTGTAGAGCTTCTCCATCTTTGGATACAAAGAATGTGTTGACCATCTGGGGATGTCCATGTATAGAGTCTTCTCTTGTGTTATTGGAAGAGGATGTTTGCTATGACCAGTGCGTTCTCTTGGCAAAAATTTATTAGCCTTTGACCTGCTTCATTCTGTACTCCAAGGCCAAATTTGCCTGTTATTCCAGGGGTTTCTTGACTTCCTACTTTTGCATTCCAGTCCCCTAAAATGAAAAGGACATCTTTTTTGGGTGTTAGTTCTAAAACGTCTTGTAGGTCTTCATAGAACCGTTCAACTTCAACTTCTACAGTGTTACTGGTCAGGGCATAGACTTGGATAACTGTGATATTGAATGGTTTGCCTTGGAAACGAACAGAGATAATTCTGTCGTTTTTGAGATTACTTCCACGTACTGCATTTCGGATTCTTTTGTTGATTGTGATGGCTACTCCATTTCTTCTAAGGGATTCCTATCCACAGTAGTAGATATAATGGTCATCTGAGTTAAATTCACCGATTCCGGTCCATTTTAGTTCACTGATTCCTAGAATGTCAATGTTCACTCTTGCCATCTCCTGTTTGACCACTTCCAATTCATGGACCTAGGATTCCAGGTTCCTATACACTATTGCTCTTTACAGCCTCGAACCTTGTTTATATCACCAGTCCCATCCACAACTGTGTGTTGTTTTTGCTTTGGCTCCACCCCTTCATTCTTTCTGGAGTTGTTTTTCCACTGATCTCCAGTAGCATATTGGGCACCTGCTGACCTGGGGAGTTCATCTTTATTTCCCTTAAAAACATTAAATAAAGGCCAGGGACAGAAAAGGCTTCCAATAAGAACTAAGCAAAAGTCTGTTCTTTGCTACAAGATCATCCTGCTTGCATTGCCAGTGAGGGTCAGATCTCTTCCCCACAAGAGGTTCAGATCCAGCCATTCCTGGACCATCACACCACGCCTGCTCATCCCCCATGTCCCTGGGATGGAACAAGGGTGGGCCTGGCTATGTGGACATCAGAGGCCCCAGACGATCAAGATGTCAGCTTTAATGGGGACCCCACCCAGTTCCTTGAGCCTCAGGCCCAACACACGGCAGTGTTCACATTCTTGAGCAGCCTGGGACCTGGATCGTGTGGGTGAGCATCGTCAGATTCTGAGAAGAGCCTCCTTGTAGCAGGCCGTGGACTCCTGAGTCTGCTGGGAATGGAGTCTGGGGAAGTTTGCCTGCTTCCCAGACATCACAGGCCCAGAGCTGCAACAGGCCAAACTCCGTGTACACTGCCGAGGTCAGAAGGGCACGGCATAGCACTGCTAACACAATTCGGTAAGGAAGTTGGTTTGCATATGTTTATTTTTTGCATAAGCACCGGACAACCATCTCTCCTCCCCTTCCCCCAACCTTGCCTAGTCTATAGCTGAAAGCTGTTAGTGGGGAATGCATTTCAGGGAGGAAGGAAAAGGGGCCAAGCCTCCTTGGGTGTCTGCAGATCTGGGTCATCTGAAAAGGTCCCTCCCACAGTGGAAATGCCAGATGGAGCTGGCAACAGCCTGGACACACGGGCATTCCCCCAGAGACACCACTAAAAGCCTTCACCTTTTCCTTGTGCCATAGGATGACACAGTTCCTAAGCCAGGTCTCAGGATGCTTTTCTCCAGGGATTTTCAAGATCGAGGGCTTCCTCAAACCTTGGTCACCTTACGCACAAGCAACTGCTTTAGGTTAAAATGGACTAAAAGTTAGGTTAAAAGTAAATCCTCAAAATTGGCTCTATTTAAATGAGTATTCCAATGAGATATCATGCAAAGTTTGTGTACTTGAGGGGTTGTTTCCTGTGGTGCCTCCGTACAGGACTCAGATCTACAAGCCAAGCCCACAGCAAGGATCCCTATTCCCCATCCCAGCCTGCCTTCCTGACACTCACACCCAGGCTGTGATGATATGGGGACACTTCATCAAAGTTTAAAGAGGTCAGATAAGTGCCAGGCACTGTCTCAGGGCCTCTAGCCTTGAACTCCAGTAGAGTTGCCAAGACATTTGTTGAACAACCCAAGATGGCAGAGGCCACTGACACCATGCTGAGGTCATGTAGCCTGAATGTCTTGGAGGAAAGGGATCCATGTGCTCTGAAGCTGGCATGCAATCAAGATATCCATCTGCACGAGCCACTGTTCACTCCTCTGCCAAGCCCAGCTCCCTTAATCTGCCAACCCAAGTCTAGCCAAGAGAACGAGGCTAGGACTTATCCCTTCCAAATGGCACACAGACCCTTCCCTGCCAACAGCCTGCCCCTGCCTGTGACAAACTGGGCCAAAAGCATGAACCTAGTCCCTCAGGTCCAGGACAAACAGAGCAGGATGTTGTAGGCCCATCCTGGTTCAGACTGAGCTGTGCTGACTCTCCTTCCTGTAGGAGCCAGCCTCCGAGCACAGGAACCCTGGAAGAGCAGGCCCGGAGCTGGACTGCTGGATCTGATGCTCAGAAATTTTCGGACAGATGTCGTGCTCCCGGGACATAGCTGCCCCTTCCCACTGGAGCTGATCTGGGCGACCATGACACAGACAGACACCAACCCTTATCTTCACCTCTGCTTGCTTTTCCTGTGGTTCCATGTACTTCTGTGGCTGTTGGCCCAAAGCTGTGCCTGCAGCCCAGAGCCCTCTCTTGAGCCCAGATCACAGAGCAGCAGCTCCTCAGGACATGCCGTGTCTACTCTGCAGATGCCTCAGACTCACTATGTCCAAGATGAGCTGACTTGACTTTCCCACATTCCATCCTGGTTCCATACCTACCTTCCTTTCACATTTTCTCTCTTGATAAATCCTTCCGGAGACCAAGTCAGGACTTTCTACTACTCTCCACCATCACCCTGCCCCCACGGTGACCCCTGCTTCTATCACCCCAGCCTCTATCTCCATCGCTTCCATCTCCCCACTATTGCCATTACCTGCACCTCTACCGCCAACTCCATTAGCTCCCCTCCCCCTCCCCACCCCCCAACATCCCTAATGGGTCATCCAGTTCTAGTGATTCTTTCTTCCAAAATGCCCTGGAGTCTGGCCCTTCCCTGCAAGCACCCAAACACCACCCATGTTAATGTTGCCTAACCAGCTCTCCGATCTTCGGCTCCCCCCACACCCCTCTACCTACACACAGCTGTAAGAGGCATCTCCCAGAGTGCTCAGCGCACTGCAATGGCTCCCTACCACCTGCTCCCAGGCTTCCTCAAACATGCCCTATAAAAGAGGGCTTTGATCAGATATGGGGGTGGGGGTGTTGCACTAAAAGCTTAAATGCTTTTCTTTATTGCAAGATTTGCCAGTCTTCTTGCCTGAAGAATCCCAGGGACAGGGGAGCCTGGTGGGCTGCTGTCTATGGGGTCACACAGAGTCGGACACGACTGAAGTGGCTTAGCAGCAGCGGCAGCAGCCTATGAACGAGCATGGAGACCCTTCTTCCAGGGGAAGAAAGTAGATCCACTGTGAAGAGCTTCCTGAGTTTCTTTAATCACGTAACTTTGGCAAGGGCTTCTCAGGGAGGAAGAAGGGAAACTGAGGCATCTATTTGGCCCCGGCTTCCACTTCTCATGATTCCCTCCTTACTGCTAGGTCTCCACATCCTTCATAGTAGATGTGATCACCCCGCTCCATCCTCATTCTTGTTCTGACACTATAATTGTTTGCATCTCTGATTTCCCTACCAGTCCAGGAGCTCCCTAGGACAGGGAGTATCAGGGATCCCCTCAGCCAACACAGTGCCTAAGGAATGGCAGTGCCTGAGTGTGGAGCAGCCATCGAATGCCCACTGGTCTGGGCAAGAAAGGCTGAGACAGCGTCTGCTGGACTTACCTGGATCTCCCTCTTGCCCCCGGAATCTGCCTCTGCCCTGCCATCAGAGTAGCTCTTACTCTTGCCAGCAATGGCCCAAATCACTCATCTCACCCTGCTGTGCATCAGTTTTCAGCTGATTCCACTTCTGGGCAGAATCTACGGTCACCTCTCTGTGTTTCTGGACCTGTTGGACAGCCCCCTGCCCCCCACCTCCACAAGCTCTCCTCACCATCCCACCCCACCCCCCGCTCTGCCCTGGCCACTCTTCATATCCCAGGCTCTCCAGTCTCGCCCTAGCATCATGTTCTTCCAGGCACGTTGCCACCCCCCCACCTCTGGGCCCTCCCTAGTCGTGCCCCCTGTAGCTGCCCCCATGGCCTTGGCCCCGCCACACCCCCTAGGGACTCCCTCACACCATGTCTACCCTGGACCTTGCCTTGGAGTTTCCAGTCTGACTTCAACAGCGGCCCATTTGACAGATATACTTTGATGTCTCACTGTAGCCTCAAATTCTGTGTTGCCAACGTGTGAATTCTTATTCCTTCTGCTTAACCTAATCTGCCTCCAGTGTTTGCCCATCTCCACAGAAGCTTCCACCATCCATTTACCCCCCTCAGCTCCACAGCTTTGCCAATAGTTTGTCTCCCAAACACATTTTTAAATATTTAAAATTTTTATTTTATCATGACAGAACATTTGACGTGGGATTTAATCTCTTACATTTTCAAGTGCACAGTACAGTGTGGTTAACTAAAGGCACAGAATTGTACAGCAGGTCACCCAGAATGTCTTCTTCATCTTGAATAACTGAGACTTTACGTTCATTGATTCCATTGCCCTTTGCCTGGTCCCCTTCCCTCTAGCCTCTGATAACCACCTTTCTACTCTCTGCTTCTATGAGTTTGGCAATTTTGGATACTTCATGTAAAGAGAATCATGCAGTATTCGTCCTTCTGTGACTGATTTACTTTGCTTAGCATAATGTCCTCAGGATTCAGCCATGTGGTCACATACTGCAGGACTGCTTTCTTTTTTAAGGCTGACCGATACTCCTTTGGGTGCATATACCACAGTTTCTTCATTCATCTGTTGACAGACGCTGAGACTGTCTCCACATCTTGGCTATCGTGAATAGCGCTGCAATGAAGGTTGCAATGCTGCTACTTCTTCAGGACCCTGGTTTGGGGGCATACACCCAGAAGTGAGATTGCTGGATCATACGATAATTTAATCTTTAATTTTTTGAAGAACTGCCATACTGTTTTCCGTGGGGGCTACATCATTTTGTATTCTAACCAACAGTGCACAAAGGTTCCATTTCTCCATGCCCTCACCAACACTTGTTTAGTTTGGGGGTTTTGATAGCAGTAATCCTGACAGGTGTGAGGTGATACCTCGTTGTAGCTTGCTTTGCATTTCTCTGATGACTGGTGATTTGAACGTCTTTCTTGGTCCACTCATTCCTCTTGGTCCCCACTGCCGCCGCCCAATTCAGACAGCATCCTCTCCTGCTCAGATTCTTGCAGGAATCTCCAAACAGGTCTCACCTTACCAACCCTCTCCTGCCTGCACCCCACCCACTCTCTGCAAGTAGGGAACTCTTTCCAAACACAAACCATTCCCTTGATGAAACCCTCTGCTTCCCTCATTACTCACAGGATAAAAGTGAGCATCCCGAGTGCAGTTCCCTCACCTCATCAGCAGGGTTCACCTCTAGCTTTCTGCAGGTTAACCACACCAGCTTTACTGGAGGGGTGCATCTGCATTCTTGCATCACTTACACAAACTCCCGCAGGTCACCTCCTTTGGAGCTCAGTTCAAATATCCCCTCATGCCAGACATCTGCTGGACATCACATTTACATTCCTGTGACAACACATGCTTCTTCTTCCTAGACTCTCTATGTGTGCTGTGTGCTTAGTCATTCAGTTGTATCCGACTCTTTGTGACCCCGTGGACTACAGCCTGCCAGGTTCCTCTGTCCATGAGGATTCTCCAGGCAAGAATACTGGAGCGGGTTGCCCTCCTCCAGGGGATCTTCTCAACAAGGGATGGAACCCAGGTCTCCTGCATTGCAGGCACTTTCTTTACCATCTGAGCCACCAGGGAAGCCCACAACTGTGATTAAATCCATAACTATATTAGGATCTGTTGCTGCTTCCAGAATGCAAACTACAGTAGAGCAGGGTTCACGTACATCCGGTCCTCACTGTGTCTGCGGGGCCTAGAAAGAACCCAGCACACACCAGGACTCAGCCAGTACTTCTGGAGTTCATGCTTGATGAGCTTTGCTTATTCAGAAGCAGCGCCTCCTCTGTTGAAAGCAAAGGTCTTGGAGTCTGATACACACGGCTCAGCATCTCGAGACTCAGTTTTCTCATTGGTAAGGAGGAATAACTATGCGTGGGCTCTCGCCTGGAGTTCAGCAAACGTCAGTGGTTACCGAGTGAGGTCAGAGTAACAAAATCTCTATTCTTGCCTCCTGATGGAGACATCTACTCACTGCATACGGAGCGGAGACCGGATTAAGCAGTTTCCTAGGCCTACGGTAACAAAGTACCACAGGCTGAGGGCTTAAGCAACAGAAATGCATTGGCTCATGATTCTGAAGGCTGAAAGTCTAAAATCAAGGTACCAGCAGCACTGGTTCCTTCTGATGACAGGGAGGGAAGGTATGTTCCAGGCCTCTAGCCCAGTGCATGGTGGCTGCGGCAATCTTTGCATTCCTTAGCTTGTAAAAACATCACTCCCGTCTCTGTTTTCATCTTCATGTGGTGTTCTCCATGTGGAGGCATGTATGCAAATTTCCTCTTTTTGAGGGAAAATGGAGCCATGTACGTGTATGGCTGAGTCTCCTCACTCTTCACTAGAAACTGTCACAATCTTGGTTAAGTGGCTGTACCCCAATACAAAATTAAAAGTTTATTTTATTTCAATTTCCCCTTTTTATAAAGACACTGATCATGGAGCATTAGGGCCCACCTTACTCCAGTATAATGACATTTTAACTAATTACGTATCTAACAATCCTATTTCCAAATCAAGTCACATTGTAAAGTACGAGGAGTTAGGACACCAACTTCAGGTTGGGAGGGATACAGTCCAACCCATAGTGGAACCTGTCCACAGGGTCTGAAAAGGAGCCCCCATGTGCCCTGGGGGGGTGACTTGGCATGGATGGGGTCTTCTGTGATGGCTCAAATGTGGGCTGGGGGTCCCATGTGGCAGGCACGAGGCTGTGTGACCAATGCAATGTACCCTCCAATCCCGCCTGGCCTCAGAAAGTCACTTTGGTTTTTTTCATATTAGTTAATTTGGTGGTGCCAGGTCTTAGTGGAGGCACGTGGGCTGTTTTTCAGTTGCGACATGTGGGTTCTTAGTTGCCACATGCAGGATCTAATTCCTTGGCTGGGGATTGAACCCAAGCCCCCTGCACTGGGAGTGCAGAGTCTTAGACCCCGCACAACCAGGGAAGTCCCTCGCAAAGTCACTTTGGAATGAAGAGGATCTCTTTCACCTCCAGAGCAGTCAGGGAGCCCCACTGCATCTCCGGTGAGGACTTGAGAGAGAACCTCTCCAGGGCTCTCCTGAGACCCATCGCCCAGGCATCCCACCACCGGAGGGCTCTCCCTGATTGCAAGAGGCCATGACCTCCACAGCAGCCTCATCTCCCAGAGGAAGGCACCATCCCTCCCCGCCCCTTTCCCCTGTTACCTTCCTCATAACTTGCAGGCTGAATAGAAGTGAGCAAGCATTGCTGGGACACGGTTTGGCCCCCAAGTCTGCATGGAGGGCTTCACAGGAAGGGCTCCTTGGCTCGCAAGGGCCTGTGGGGTGCTCCCACCACAGCCACAGCCGACTACCAGACCCCACAGTCTGTGTGACCTCTCAGCAGCTGGAAGACATGACAAGCCCCTCACACTTAGCACTTTGTCTACTTTGAAGGTGGCAAAGAGATTCCCACTAACTCCCTAAGGCTGGATCGTCACAAGCCTAATTTCCCCCTTACTTCCTTTCTTTCACACATATCCCAGCTCCTCAATTAAACTAAAGCCTAAAGCTGGTGAAGAATGAAGGGGATCCTGAGAGTCCCTTGGACTACAAGGAGATCCAACCAGTCAATCCTAAAGGAAATCAGTCCAGAATGTGCATTGGAAGGACTGATGCTGAAGTTGAAACTCCAATACTTTGGCCACCTGGTGGGAAGAACCGACTCATTGGAAAAGACCCTGATGCTGGGAAAGACTGAAGGCGGGAGGAGAAGGGGATGACAGAGGATGAGATGATTGGATGGCATCACCGACTCTGTGGACATGAGTTTGAGTAAACTCCGGGAGTTGGTAGTAGACAGGGAGGCCTAGCGTGCTGCAGTCCATGGGGTCTCAAAGAGTTGGACACGACTGAACGACTGAACTGAACCGACCGAAAGCTGGTGACTGACAGCCCAGGCACATAGTAGGTGCTTGATGAACATTTCCCCAAAGCTTCTCATGCTCTCCACTGGCATTTCCAGCTTCTGAGTGGACCTGTCTTTAGCTGAGCACTCTCCCAACTCCTGTTCTGTGCCCCTTGCCAGGCAGGCTCTAGCCCCACAGCCGTCCCGCCACCTCAGCTAGAAGACGTCTCTCTAGGGTCTGCCGGCATCTGCCTCCCAGTCTCCCTCAAGCCTGGCCTCACCTGTCCACCCACACAGCCTCCACCAGGCCCACACTTGTCTTGCCTCCAACTTGTGACTCTCCACGCTTGCGGCCTCCTTCCATCCTATCCATCTTCCCCTCTGCCCCCAGAGCCCCAGGACAGCGAGGGGCCCCACGTCTAACCCTGGACCATCTGGATGCTCACAGTCTGGCCTCCACTCCTCTGCTTGTCTCCCCTGCCAGCCTCACCATGTCACCCTCTGCCTCAGTCACTCCCACCTGCACGCTGTGCGAGCCAACTCCAACATCACCTGTGACTTAGCTCTGACCACCTCGCTCCTCACCCTTCCTCCCAGGACAGGTTGGACACATGTCCGCCGTGGCATTTGTCACGCCTTGTTGTGACCCTCTGTCAATTCGTCACTCTCTCCCACAGGAGTACCAAAGGTCTTCAGACTCCAGGTACACAAAACCACAAGGCAGCACCGTGACGAAGGCAGGCTGCCTGGCTCCAAGCCCGAGATTCTGATCGTGGAACCCAGAGGCGGAATGTTAACAACGTGGGGCGGTCTTGTTGCAGGTGGTGCTTGGGTCCCACATTGAGACCCGCTGCTCTGGTGGCTTCCAGGCTGGGGGTCTGGTCTTGTTCGTGAGTGAGTGTCCTCAGCTCCTGCTCAGTGCCTGTCGCAGGGAATGACAGCAGACCCCAAGCAGGGGCCTTGGCTCACATATGGCTTCCCCCTTCCACCAGCTGAGGGACTATGGCTAGCCCCTCAGTCTCTCTGAGGTTGGCCCTCAGCTCCGTCTGAATCAGGAGGGCCATCAGGTCTGGCTCACAGAGTTGTGGGGAGAACCGGAAGACACACAAACCTCAGTTCAGCTTTGAACCCAATACCCCACCTGTAAACAAGGCTGAATCTATGGCAACCTGTGCTTCTTAAGATTTCTCAGAGGTGCTGAGGTCTCACTCCAGCCCTATCAGAGGGTATCTACTTGCATACAAGTAGATGGAAAATCTACTGGGAGGAAAACTCCCCTCCCTTCTTTGGAATTGATGGAGATTAAAGCTTGTCCTGAGTTTCCCTAGGTCTCTTGTCAAGTTTTAGAAGGGTGAATAATTGTGCACAGAGATGAAGGCCCCAACATTTTCCAAGAAGACAAGAGGTAGGAAGTGTTTCCAGCACAGTGTGATGAGGATGGGCCTAGGGTGAGGACCACGGGCTGCGGAAGTGGCCACGGGACTGACACGCGGACCAGCAGAAGTGTAGGTGGCCAAGGGCCAGGGCCCGCCAGGAACTCTGCACTCTGCAGTCGGGTTTCTCCTGGCACCCACCTCTGGGCTCTGTCTCACCGTCACACTGAGTCCTTCATGTAGCAAGTATTAATTGAGTGCGTATTCTATGCTGGTGCTGTGCTGGGACTAGGGATGCAGAGGTGACAGGATAGATAGGATAAGCCTCTATACAAGAGGATTTACAATATTGGGGTGTGTGTGAGGGGGCATGACAGATAAGCAAGCAGGAGCAAGACAGTAATGCTGGGATGAAAGGGTGGAAGGACTGGAGAGAAGGACTTCCTAGATGGAGTCTGGCCTTTACTTGTGAATTGAGATAGAAGAGGCCAATGTCTCGTGTTTCAGAATTAAGACTTGTCTGGGCACTGCATGCCACCCTGCTTCTTCCAGTACAGCCCAGGCCCTCTGCAACCTCATCCATTAGCCCCTGAGTCCACAACGTTGTGGGAGCTGGGGTTGGCCAACTCCCATGGGGCTGTAGAAGGACAGAAGGACAGAGAGGACAGAAAGAGCCTGGAAGAGCAGGCATGCCTAGAATCCAAGGCTGGGACCCTGCTTCCCCGATATAGATTCCCTGTGCTAATTTTTGTAGATCCAACTATTTGGGGCTGCTGCTTCTTGGATTCTTATAAACCCTTTGTAAACTTATTGAAGAAAATAGTTTGAAGGGGCCAGTTTTGTTCATTCATTTATTCAAAAAAGTATTTAACAAGCATAGGCTAAGTGCCAGGTGTAATGCTAGGTGCTTGAGTTATACCAGAGAACAATTTTAACAAAGATCTTGTTTTCATGGAACATGTGTTCTAGAAAGGGACCATAAACAATGAGCATAACAAACAGATCAGTTGTATAGTATATAGAATGTTGTAGGGGCCAGGAGGAAGAAAGTAGAATAGAGTGAGGAAACTGGGGGCCTAGAGTGTAAGGGAGGAAATTACCTTATAAAGGGCATGAGGTGGTCAGGTGAGTCTAACTGAATTGTGAAGACTTTGAGGAAGTGAAGAAGACACTGTTAGGATATCTGAGGGAAGAGTGCTCCTGGCAGAAACACATCAAGTGCAAAACCCCATGTGGGAGTGCTTCTGTAATGTGCGAGAATCAGCGAAGTGACTGGCGCTGGGCAGAGTGGGTGAAAGACAGAGCTAAGCCTAAAGAGACAGGAGAGATGAGACGGCCTGAGCCCGGGGGCAGCCGCAGAAAGACATGAACAGAAGGATGTCAGCATCTGAGTTCCCTGTAAAACGATCGCTCTGGATGTTATTTGGGACCAGATGAGGAGCAGAAACAGGGAGCATAGTTGGGATGCTATCGCACAGTTCAGATGTGAGTCAGGAATGCCCTGACAGAGGCGGCAAGCAGGACACCCGGTGCACAGAGGGCAGTTTTAGGCCTGTCCTGCAAGATGACCAACAGGGTTTCCTGACAGATTGCATGAGGGCTGTGGGAAAAGAGAAAGGTTGCGTTTGAGTGGGTTTCTGTTGCTTGCAGCCCAAGAGTGGAGTCCTAAAACTGGTCCCCTTTGCTTTCACCAGAATTTCAAGGTAGTCAGGCTCAAGGCCTGGCACACTGCCTCAGCAACCACCCATTGCCCTGTGAGAAACTAGAGGTGATGACTAAGCCAAGGGATTGAGGGAGCTGGGTTGTGTTTACACATAAAAGCCTGAAGTGAGAAAGAACAAAGGGTGTGAATGAGAAACCCAGGAAATAGACCCAGGAGCTTATCTGGGTTCAGCACATTTTCCCACACACTGTCAGCAACTGCAAGGCCAGTCCTCAGCTCTGTGGCTGAAACTTCTCAGTAAAGGCATCAGACCACACACATCATTCAATTTACCACAACTGTGCTGGTCTCATGGAAACAGTGGATGCTCACCTATCTACCGTCCATGAGTCCCCCTACATTTCCCAGCCTCCCTTGTTAGTTGGTCAGGTCACATGACTAACTCTGGCCAATGGTCTGCAGACACAGGCCATATGATTCCCTCCCAGGATAAGCAGTAAGAGGCAGTGCACGTCCTTCGTTCCTCTTTTCCTCTGCTCCAGTGACCTGGGACAGAAATGGAGGCAGTCTGGGTTCCCTGAATCACTATGTGGAAAGAACTACTACCAGCCTTCATTGGACCTTATGTAAGAAAGAAGCTTTGGTTATGAAAGGGTTAATTTATTGTGACAGTACGGTATAGCTTTCTCTGATGAATACCACTGCCCAAAGACTATGGGCCCAATTTAAACAATAATATTAGTAAGATTCACAAACTACCTCATAGTTTAAAAGAGCTTTTGTTTACTCTCATTTGGTACTCACCTATTGCTTGGTGGTTTGGATGGTGCTACGTCAAAAGCCATATCAGCCACAGTACCCTGATAGTCGTTTCCAGTGTTACACTGTGAGGTCTGTATGCCAGTGAAAATAGTCCTCTGCCAACATTTGTTCACTGTGACAGGCTGTGATATAAATCACTGATGTGTTTCAGGTTACTAAAAATAACACCATTGGATTTGTTGTTATGTCAGTCTCACATCTGTCGAGTCTTTCTAGCATGCCTCCATTGGTAGTGCCTTCATTGGTACAGGTTCTCCTTGCTTCCCAGGGGCCTTCTGTGTAGCTCTGACTCAGTGTAAAAAATCCACCTGCCAGTGCAGGAGACATAGGAGATGTGGGTTTGACCCCTGGGTTGGGAAGATCCCCTGGAGAAGGTCATGGCAATCCACTCCAATATTGTTGCCTGGAGAATCCCCATGGATAGAGGAGCCTGGCAGACTACAGTCCATGGGGTTGCAAAGAGTCGGACATGATTGAGGGACTGAGCACGGTATTTTCTCAGCCCAGTGTTGCAGGATCATGTCACTGTTCAGGAGCACATATTACTCCATTTCCCTTGTTCAGAAAAACTCTTTGCTGTCTTTCTGTTGGCTATGGAAACAAAGTCCATATTCTGAAGTGTGGCATTCAAGGCTTTCACACTGTCTTTCTTCACTTACCCTGGATACAGGCCACACAGGATTTTTGGTTCTGTTTTTGAACCTGCCATACATTTTTATACTTCTTTATATGGAGAAGGAAATGGCCACCCACTCCAGTATTCTTGCCTGGAGAATCCTGTGAACAGAGGAGCCTGGTGGGCTGCTGTCCACAGGGTCGCACAGAGTCAGACACGACTGAAGCGACTTAGCATGCATGCATGCATGCATATTACACAAACTAGGTAGTTCCCTTCGAACATTTTCAAATAAATACCTTCTAACCAACTGGAAAAAAAAAAAAGCAATCATAGAGGAGTCAGTAGCTTTCCTTTGTAGATAAAAAGTGGAAAAGAAGACTTCTTTACTGAACTATCAAAAATTAATGTATACGTAGAAACAAACTTACCAGGAAAAAAAAGCAGTGCTTACAAAAGCAATGAACTCGACTGAGGAAAATAATGTAAATTTTTAATAAATGGAGAAAGATATTTAGTTTTTTATTAGAAAGATCAATTGTAAAGATGAAAACTCTTTCCAAATTAGTATATAAGTGTTATATACTACCAATCAAAATACCAAGATGACTCTTTGAGAGACTTGACAGCATTAACACAAAGCATCTCTTGGAGAATGAAAAGGTAACAGGGGAGAAAATTTGGGTGGAAAAAGTACAAATGCATGAGCAAATATCAAAAGTCTATCTTAAAGCCATAATCATTGAGAAAGCATGGTACTGGCAGAGAAATAAGCATATCAATGAAATGTAATAATAAACACAATTATTTCAGTATTAATAAACTTACAGTTATTTCAGTATTAATAAACTTACAATCATTTCAGTATTAATAAACTTACAATTATTTCAGTATTAATAAACTTACTATTATTTCAGTAATAGAAGATAAACTCCAAAGACATTAGTAAAAAGGGTTTAATTATTTTCAAATCCCCAAATTCTGAAGTACTGCACACATTCCCAGGGAAGCAGCACTCACTATGACAAAGATGCTCAGTGGAAGAGTCTGAGATGGAAAAGGAAGCATTTAGAATGTCTTTGTGTTTGTGCAAGTGTGTATGTGACTTTGAAAAATTGTCCCCTATGTATATATGTAGTAAAGTGATGAGAAAATGCAAGAGAACAATAAGCAATTCAAGACATTCCTTATTTCTTCAAGAGAAAGGAGAGAATGAGATCAGAATGACCTCCAAAGGGTCTCTAAAGATTTGATGATATTCTGTTTATTAAGTTGAGTGTTGGGTAGATGAGGGTTTATTATATTATTTTTTATTCCTTAGATAGACATTATACATATTCTTTGCATGTATAAAATATTTCTTAATACATTTTAAAGCCCCTGAGCTATATTGATATCTCTCCCAGGAAGATGTATCTAGCTCCTATCTCCAGGAAAACAAGTAAAGAAATAAATTTTAGTGTCATCCTTTTCTTCCCTCAGCAACTCTCCCTCCCAATCCCACCATATAAAAATTGACTTCCTATACATCAGCAATCACATTTATAATTTTAATGGAGGGGAAATGCCATTTAAAAGAACATGAAATTTTTTTAAACCCCCACAGGAAAAATATTATAAATTCTATTATTGAAGAACATTTTTTAAAACCTGAATAACTCCATAATTTTCACTGGAAATGCTCAAATTAGGGATAAAATCTCTCTGAAATAATACACAAACTGGAAAAATCTAAGCCAAAATCCTAAGAGATTCTTGAAATTTGCAAAATTATTCTATTTAAAAATATATCTGAGATTAGCTTAAGATCCCTGAGTAGAAGGATGTGCATTTACCTCATCCTGCAAGAACACTGAAATCACAACCGTTGAAAAACCATCAACAGGAAGACACTGGAACCCACCAAAACAGATACCCAACATCCAAAGAAAAAGAGAAGCCACAATGAGACCATGAGACCATAAGAGAAGCACAGTCATGACAAAATTAAAATCCTGTACCTGTTGGGTGGGCGACCCACAAACTGGATGACAATTATACCATGGAAGTTCTTACTCTGTTGTGAAGGTTCTGAGCCCCACATCAGGCTTCTGAGCCTGCAGTTCTAGAAAAGGAAATAGGAATTCATGGGGAACCTGGCTTTGAAGGCCAGCAGGATTTGATTGCAGGACTTCCACAGTCCCAGGGGAAACAAAGACCCCACTCTTGGAAGGGAATTTTCCACACAAAATTCTGTGTGCACTAGTACACACAGGAAAAGAGCAGTGACCCCACGGGAGACTGAATCTAACCTACCTGCTAGTGCTGGAGGGTGTCCTGCAGGGGCAGGGGGTTGTGGTGGCTCACCATGGGGACTGGCAGAAGCAGTTATAGGAAGTACCCGGGGTGAGTCCTCCTGGAGATTGCCATTAGCCCTACCATAGCACCTATAGACTCCAGGGCTGGGTTGCCTCAGGACAAACAACTAACAGGGAGGGGGCACAGCCCCACCATCAGAGGATAAGTGGATTAAAGTTTTACTGAGCACAGCTCTGCACACCAGAGCAAGACCAAATTTTACCCACTGCCGGTCTCTCGCATCAGGAAGCTTGCACAAGTCTCTTACATAGCCTTACGTCCAACAGAGGGCAGACAATAGAAGCTAGAAGAACTATAATCCTTCAGCCTCCAGAACAAAAACTATAATCACAGAAAGTTAAACAAAACAAAAAGGTAAAGGATTATGTCCCAGATGAAGGAACAGATAAAAATCCCAGAAAAATAACTAAATGTAATAGTTGCCTCCGTTCCAGAAAAAGAATTCAGAATAATGATTGTGAAGATGTTTCAAGATGTTGAGAAAAGAATGGAGGCAGAGACTGAGAAGATGCAAGAAATATTTAACCAAGACCAAGGAGAACTAAAGAACAAACTGAGATGAACAATACAATAACTGAAATGAAAAATATGCTATAAGTAATCAATAGCAGAATAACTGAGGCAGAACAGATAAGGGACCTAGAAGGGACAGAATGGTGGTAATCAGTGCCATGGAACAGAAGTAAAAAAAAAAAAAAAAAAGAATTTAAAAAATGAAGACTGCCTAACGGACCTCTGGGACAATGTTAAAGGCACCAACATTCACATTATAGTGGTTTCAGAAGGAGAAGAGAGAGAGCAAGGACCTAAAGTATTTGAAGAGGTAATAGCCGAAAAATTCCCCAACATGGGAAAAGAAACAGTAAAACAAGTCTAAGAAATTCAGAGAATCCCAGGCAGGATAAACCCAAGAAGGAATATGCCAAGCAACATAGTAGTCAAATTGAAAAAAATTAAAGACAAATATAAAATATTAAAAGAAACAAGGAGTGAATGACAAATAGCATACAAATGAATACCCAATGAGATTGTCAGCTGATTTCTCAGCAGAAACTCCACAAGCCAGAGGAAGTAGCATGATATGTTTTAAATGGTGAAAAGGAAGAACCTAAAACCAAGAATGCTTTACCCAGTGAGGCTCTCATTCAGATTTGATGGAGAAATCAAAAGATTTACAGACAAGCAAAAACAGACAATTCAGCACCACCAGACTGGCTTTGCAACAAATGCTAAAGGTACTTCTGTGGGCAGGAAACACAAGAGAAGGAAAAGACGTACAAAAACAAATGTAAAACAATAAGAATATATATATCAGTAATTACCTTAAATGTAAATGGATTAAATGCACAAACCAAAAGACAGATTGACTGGGTGGGCACAAAAATAAGACCCATATATATACTGTCTACAACAGACCCACCTCAGACCAAGGGACACATACAAACTGAAAGTAAGGGGATGGAAGAAGGTATTCCAGGCAAATGGAAATCAAAAGAAACTGGAGTAGAAATACAGTAGAAGAAGCTGGAGTAGTCTATCAGACAAAATAGACTTTAAAACAAAGACTGTTTTTAGAGAAAAAGAAGGACACTACATAATAATCAAAGGATCAATCCAAGAAGAAGATATAAAAATTTTAAATATATATGCATCCAACATAGAAGCACCTCAATATGTAAGGCAAATACCAACAACCATAAAGGGAAAAAGTGGCAGTAACACAGTAATAATAGGGGACTTTGACAGCCCACTTTCATCAATGGACAGGTCATCCAGACAGGAAATCAATCAGGAAACACAGGCCTTAGATGATACATGTGTCTTTAGACCAAATGTGCCTATCTATGTGTCACTGATGTTTATAGAGCATTCTGTCCAAAAGCAGCAGAATACACATTTTTCTCGTGTACAAGGAACATTCTCTAGGGTTAACCACATACTGGGCCACAAGGAAAGCCTTGGTAAATTTAAGAAAACTGAAATCATGTCAAGCAACTTTTCCAATCATAATGCTATGAGATTAGAGATAAACTATAAGAAAAACTATAAAAGACAAAAACACTAGAGTCTAAAAATTATGCTACTAAAAAAACAGTGAATCACTGAAGAAATTAAAGAGGAAATTAAAAAATATACCTAGAGACAAATGAAAGTGAAAACACAACTATCAAAAACCTGTGGGATACAGCAAAAGCAGTTCTAAGAGGAAAGTTTACAGCAATATAATCTTACCTCAAGAAGAAGAAAAATCTCAAATAAACAACTTAACTTCACACCCAAAAGAACTAAAGAAAGAACAACCAAAACCTAAAATTAGTAAAAGGAAAGAACTCATAAAGATCAGAGCAGAAATAAGTGAAATAGAAACAAATGAAATAATAGTAAAGATTAATGGGAAAAAACTGGTCATCTGAAAAGATAAAGTTGATAAACCTTTACCCAGACTCCTTAAGAAAAAAGGAAGAGACTCAAATTAATAAAATTAGAAATGAAAAATAAGTTACAACAGACACCACAGAAATACAAAAGATCATCAGAGACTACGACAACCAATTGTATTCCAATAAAATGGACAACCTGGAATAAATGGATAAGTTCTTACAAATCTACAGTTTTCCAAGACGGAACTGGGAAGAAACAGAAAATATGAACAGACCAATCACAAACACTGAAATTGAAACTGTGATTAAAATACTCCCAACAAAAAAAGTCCAGGACCTGATGGCTTCACAGGTGAATTCTGTCACTATTTAGAGAAGAGCTAATAGATTTCCTTCTGAAATTGTTCCAAAAAATTGCAGAAGAAGGAAAACTCCTGAACTCATTCTATGAGGCCACTATCATCCTGATACCCAAACCAGACAAAGATACAATAATAAAAAGAAAATTACTGGTCAATATCACTGATGAACATAGATGCAAAATTACTGGACAAATACTAGCAATCTGAATCCAAAAATACATTAAAAAGATCATACACCATGATCAAGTGGGATTTATCCCAGGGATGCAAGGATTTTTCAATATGTTCAAATCAATCAGTGTGATACACCACATCAACAAATGGAAGACTAAAAACCTATGATCAACTCAATAGATACAGAAAAGGCTTCTGACAAAATTCAGCACCTCCATTTATGATTTTAAAAAAACTCTTCAGAAAGTGGGCATAGGAGACATAATAAAGGCCATATATGACAAGCCTACAGTTAATATCATCCTCAATGGTGAGAAGCTGAAAGCATTTCCTCTAAGAACAGGCACAAGACAAGAATGTCCACTCTTGCCACTTTTATTCAGCATAGTTTTTGAAGTCCTACTAAAGTACATCAGTGAATTTGGTAAAGTTGCAGTTTACAAAATTAACACAGAGACACCTATTGCATTTCTATACACTAACAACAAAAGGTCAAAAAGAGAAATTCAAGAAGCAATTCCATTTACCATTAGAACAAAAAGAATAAAATATCTAGTCTGAAGTCAAGAATCCCTGGAGGACTCAGGAATCCCTGACCTCAGACTATACTACAAAGCTATAGTCATCAAAACTGTATGGTACTTTCACAAAAATAGAAATATAGATCAATAGAACAGGGTAGAAAGCCCAGAAATAAACCCAGGCACTTATGGTCAATTAATCTATGACAAAGGAGGGAAGACTACACAATGTTGGAAAGATAATCTCTTCAACAAATGGTTCTGGGAATATTGGACAGCTACTTGTAAACAAATTAAATTAGTCATTCTTTAACACCATACACAAAAATAAACTCAAAATGGACTAAAGACCTAAATGTTGGACAAGACACTATAAAACTCCTAGAGGAAAACATAAGCAGAACACTCTCTGACATGAATTACAGCAATATCTTTTTTGATCTGTCCCCCAGAATAATGGAAATAAAATAAAAAATAAACAAATGGGACCTTTAAATTCAAAACCTTTTATATAGCAAAGGAAACAACACACAAAATTAAAAGACAACCCACAGACTGGGAGCAAGTATTCACAAAGGATGTGACCAACAAGAGATTAGTCTCCAAAACTTACAGTTTATGAGGCTTAACATCATCAAAATAAACAACCCAATCAAAAAATGGGCAGAATACATAAATAGACACTTTTCTAAAGAAGACATACAGATAGTCAAGAGGTACATGAAAAAATATTCAACATCACTAATTATTAGGGAAATGCAAACCAAAACTATAATGAGATATCACCTCACACCAGTCAAAATGGCTATCATCAAAAAACCCCACACTGTCAGTTCAGTTCAGTTCAGTCACTCAGTCGTGTCTGACTCTTTGCGACCCCATGAATCGCAGCACGCCAGGCCCCTCTGTCCATCACCAACTCCCGGAGTTCACTCAGACTCATGTCCATCGAGTCCGTGATGCCATCCAGCCATCTCATCCTCGGTCGTCCCCCTTCTCCTCCTGCCCCCAATCCCTCCCAGCATCAGAGTCTTTTCCAATGAGTCAGCTCTTCGCATGAGGTGGCCAAAGGACTGGAGTTTCAGCTTTAGCATCAGTCCTTCCAAAGAAACCCCAGGGCTGATCTCCTTTAGAATGGACTGGTTGGATCTCCTTGCAGTCCAAGGGACTCTCAAGAGTCTTCTCCAACACCACAGTTCAAAAGCATCAATTCTTTGGTGCTCAGCCTTCTTCACAGTCCAACTCTCACATCCATACATGACCACTGGAAAAACCATAGCCTTGACTAGATGGACCTTAGTCGGCAAAGTAATGTCTCTGCTTTTGAATATGCTACCTAGGTTGCTCATAACTTTTCTTTCAAGGAGTAAGCGTCTTTTAATTTCATGGCTGCAATCACCATCTGCAGTGATTTTGGAGTCCAAAAAATAAAGTCTGACACTGTTTCCACTGTTTCCCCATCTATTTCCCATGAAGTGATGGGACCAGATGCCATGATCTTCATTTTCTGAATGTTGAGCTTTAAGCCAACTTTTTCACTCTCCTCTTTCACTTTCATCAAAGGCTTTTTAGTTCCTCTTCACTTTCTGCCATAAGGGTGGTGTCATCTGCATATCTGAGGTTATTGATATTTCTCCTAGCAATCTTGATTCCAGCTTGTGTTTCTTCCAGTCCAGCGTTTCTCATGATGTACTCTGGAAGGTAAATTTGTATAACCACTAATGGAGAACAGTATGGAGTTTCCTTAAAAATCTAAAAATAGAGCTAACATACCACCCTGCAATCCCACTCATGGTTATATATCCAGAGAAAAATTTGGTCTGAAAGGATACATGCATCCTAATGTACATGGCAACACTGTTTAAAATAGCCAAGACATGGAAGCAACCTAAACATCCATCGATGGAGGAATGGATAAAGATGTGGTACATATATACAATGGGATATTACTTAGCCATTAAACAGAAGCCTGGTGTGAGTATTTGAGTTTCCTGTGGA
The DNA here is from genome assembly GCF_014754425.2 of Oryx dammah. Lineage (NCBI taxonomy): Eukaryota > Metazoa > Chordata > Mammalia > Artiodactyla > Bovidae > Oryx > Oryx dammah. Next base: position 63,079,093 of record NW_024070200.1, on the reverse strand, counting down.
GAATAGGTTGGCAGTGACCTGCCGTGGGGACGGGAGCACTGGCAGCAGCAGTCCTGTGAGGCACTTGTTGGCATAAGTCCGTTTGGAGGTCACCTTTAGCCCTACTATGGAGCTTGAAGGCTCCAGGACTGGGCCACCTAAGTCTAAACAACTAACAAGGCAGTACTGCCCCACCCATCAGCAGAAAATTGGATTAAAGATTCACTGAGCATGGCCCTGCCCACCAGAGCAGGACCCAGTTTCCTCACAGCCAGTTCCTCCCAGGAGGAAGCTTACACAAGCCTCTTATCCTCATAATCAGAAGGCATACAGAAGCAGCAAGAACTACAGCCTCCAGAATGAAAACTACAACCACAGAAAGCTAGCCAAATGCTAGCCACATGCATCACAGCCTTGTGTAACTCAATGAAGCTGTAAGCCATGCCATGCAGGGCCACCCAAGATGAATGGGTCATGGTGGAGAATTTTGACAAAACATGTCCACTGAAGAAGGGAATGGCAAACAACTTCATTCTAGCCTCAAGAACTGCCTGAACAGTATGAAAAAGCAAAATGATATGACACCAGAAACTGAGCCCCCCAGGTCCATATGTGTCCATGATACTGGGGGAGAGTAGATAAATAGCTCTGGAAAAATGAAGAGGCTTGGCTAAAGCAGAAATGATGCTCAGTTGTGGATGTGTCTGTGGTAAAGTCAAGTCTGATGCCATAAAGAACAATATTGCACAGGAACCTAGAATGTTAGGTCTAGGAATCAAGGTAAATTAGATGTGGTCCAGCAGGAGATGGCAAGACCGAACATTGACATCTTAGGAATCAGTGAACTAAAGTGGATAGGAATGGGAGGATTTAATTCAGATGACCATTGTATTTACTACTGTGGGCAAGAATCACTTAAAAGAAATGGAGTAGTCCCCATAGTCAACAAAAAAGTCCAAAATGCAGTAGTTGGGAGCAATCTCAAAAACTAGAGAATAATCTTGGTTCCTGTCCAAGATAAACCATTCAACGTCACAGTAATCAAAGTCTATGCCCCAAACACTCATGCCAAAGAAGCTGAAGTCTAACAGTTGTATGAAGACTTACAAGACCTTCTAGAGCTAACACCAAAAAATATGTCTTTTTCATCATAGGGGATTAGAATGCAAAACTAGGAAGTCAAGAGATATGGGAGTAACAGGCAAGTTTGCCCTTGGAGTACAAAATGAAGTCAGGCAAAGGCTAACAGAATTCTGCCAAGAGAACACACTGGTCATGGCAAACACCCTCTTCCAACAACAAAAGAGATGACTCTACACATGGACATGACCAGATGGTCAACACCAAAATCAGATTGATTATGTTCTTTGCAGCCAAAGATGGAAAAGCTCTACACGGTCAGCAAAAACAAGATCACAGAGCTGACTGTGGCTCAGATCACAAATTCTTTATTGCAAAATTCAGGCTTAAATTGAAGAAAATAGGGAAAACCACTAGGCCGTTCAGGTATAACCTAAATTAAATCCCTTGTGATTATACAGTGGAGGTGACAAAGAGATTCAAGGGATTAGATCTTGTAGACAGAATGCCTGAAGAACTATGGACAGAGGTTTGTAACACTGTACAGGAGCCAAGGACCAAAACCATCCCAAAGAAAAAGAAATGCAAGAAGGCAAAATGACAATCGAAGGACTTACAAATACCTGAGGAAAGAAGTGAAAGGCAAAGGAGAAAGGGAAAGATATACCCAACTGAATGCAGAGTTCCAGAGAATAGTAAGGAGCAATAAGAAAGCCTTCTTAAGTGAACAAATGCACAGAAATAGAAGAATGAAATAGAATGGGAAAGACTAGAGATCTCTTCAAGAAACTAAGAGACATCAAGAGAACATTTCCTGCCAGCCTGGGCACAATAAAGGACAGAAACAGAAGAGATCAAGAGGTGGCAAAAATACACAGAAGAACTATACAAAAAAGATCTTAGTGACCCAGATAACCATAATGGTGTGGCCATGCACCTAGAGCCAGACACCCTGGAGTGTGAAGTCAAGTGGACCTTAGGAAGCATTCCTACAAACAAAGCTAGTAGAGGTGATAGAATTCCAGATGAGCTATTTGAAATCCTAAACAATAATGCTGTTAAAGTGCTATACTCATCATGTCAGCAAATTTGGAAAACTCAGCAATGGGTTTTGGGAAAAGGAATGCAAAAGGTCAGTTTTTATTGCAATCCCAAAGAAAAGCAATGCCAAAGATGGTTTCAACTACCATACAACTACACTCATTTCACATCAGTTCAGTCAGTTCAGTCGCTCAGTCATGTCCGACTCTTTGCAACCCCATGAATTGCAGCATGCCAGGCCTCCCTGTACATCACCAACTCCCAAAGTTCACCCAAACTCATGTCCATCGAGTCAATGATGCCATCCAGCCATCTCATCCTCTGTAGTCCCCTTCTCCTCCTGCCCCCAATCCCTCCCAGCATCAGAGTCTTTTCCAGTGAGTCAACTCTTCGCATGAAGTGGCCAAAGTACTGGAGTTTCAGCTTTAGCATCATTCCTTCCAAAGAACATGCAGGACTGATCTCCTTTAGAATGGACTAGTTGGATCTCCTTGCAGTCCAAGGGACTCTCAAGAGTCTTCTCCAACACCACAGTTCAAATGCATCAATTCTTTGGCGCTCAGCTTTCTTCACAGTCCAACTCTCACATCCATACATGACTACTGGGAAAAACCACAGCCTTGACTAGACTGCCCTTTGTCACATGCTAGCAAGATAATGCTCAAAATTCTTCAAGCTAGGCTTCAACAGTACATGAACTGAGAAATTCCAGATACACAAGCTGAATTTAGAAAAGGCAAAGGAACCAGAGATCAAATTGCCAACATCTGCTGGATCACAGAAAAATCAAGGACATTGCAGAAAAGTACCTACTTCTGCCTTTGACTGGGTGGATCACAACAAACTGTGGGAAATTCTTAAAGAGATGGGAATACCAGACCATTTTACCTGTCTCCTGAGAAACCTGTATGCAGGTCAAGACACAACAGTTAGAACCAGACATGGAACAATGGACTGTTTCCAAATTTGGAAAAGAGTATGTCAAGGCTGTATATTGTCACCTTGCTTATTTAACTTTTATGTAGGGTGTGTGTGTTAGTCGCTCAGTCGTGCCCAACTCTTTGCGACCCCATGGACTGCAATCCACCAGGTTCCTCTGTCCATGAGATTTTCCAGGCAAGGATACTGGAGTGGGTTGCCATTTCCTTCTCCAGGGGATCTTCCCAACCCAGGGATCGAACCCGGGTCTCCTGCACTGCAGGCAAATTCTTTACCGACTGAGCTACAATGTAGGGTACATCATGCTAAATGAAAAAACTCGATGAATCACAAGCTGGAGTCAAGATTGCCAGGCAAGATATCAACAACCTCAGATAGGCAGATGACACTTATGGCAGAAAGAGAAGAGGAACTAAAGAGCCTCTTGATGAGGATGAAAGAGGAACATGAAAAAATTGACTTAAAACTCAACATTCAAAAAATGAAGATTATGGCATCTGGTCCCATCACTTCATGGCAAATACATGGGGAAAAATTGGAAAGAGTGGTAGATTTTATTTTTATTTTCTTGGGTTCCAAAGTCACAGCAGACAGTGACAGCAGCCATGAAATTAAAAGATGCTTGCTCCTTGGAAGAAAAGTTATGACAAACCTAGACAGTGTATTAAAAATATCACTTTTGTGACAAAAGTCTGTATAGTCAAAGCTATGGTTTTTCCAGTAGTTGTGTACAGATGTGAGAGATGGACCATAAGTAAGGCTGAGAGCTGAAGAATTGCTGCTTTCTAACTGTGGTGCTAGAGAAGACTCTTGAGAGTCTCTTGGACTGCAAGATCAAACCACTCAGTCCTAAAGGAAATCAACCCTGAATATTCATTAGAAGGACTGATGTTGAAGTTCCAATACTTTGGCCACCTGATGTGAAGAGCTGACCCACTGGAATAGACCCTGACGATGGAAAAGATTAAAAGCAAAAGAAGAAGGGGCTGACAGAGGATGAGATGGTTAGATAGCATCACTGATTCCGTGGACATGAGTTTGAGCAAGCTCCAGGAGACAGTGAAGGACAGGTTTGGGGAGAGAGCATTGGCCAAGATGGCATGTTCAGGCTCTCTCATCCCACGTTTTGTAAATAATGACTATGTAACAGCTGAGATCATTTATAGCACTGCACATGAGCATCAGAAGGTACTCACTCATCCTGAGTTTTGTGTGCAGTATGGATATGTGAGTTCTACCCATAAAGTGATGGGCATTACTGTTGCGTCAGGACTGTGTGTCTTAGGTCAGCCACGAGAGGAGAGAATATAGGGTGTCTGTTATTATGGCCGCTGCATCAGCCAGGAGAGAATAAATGTGTGTGCATTCCTATGCTCCCCAAGTCCCCTTCCAGCCTCTTAGCTCAAGCCTTGCCTACCCTGGCCTCATGAGCAGTGTGGTCCTTGTGAACTGCAAGACAATTGGTGCTGTGAGCAGGATCAGCGATACAATTGGTGTAGTCCGCAGGATACCCAGCAAGTGGGGAGCCTGAGGCTCCACTGGATGGAGGAAGCCAGTGGCCACTATATATAGCATGTGGTAGCATTTGGTCGGAGAAGGCAATGGCACCCCACTCCAGTACTCTTGCCTGGAAAATCTCATGGGCGGAGGAGCCTGGTAGGCTGCAGTCCATGGGGTTGCACAGAGTCGGACACGACTAAACCGACTTAGCAGCAGCAGCAGCACCATTTGATACCATGTGACTGCGATCCTCTCAGCATGGGTTCCGGTGGAAGACAGGGAGGTGGTGGACGGTTCACCAGACAGATAGCTTTGAAAAGGCGTACAGGCAGTGAGTTCCTGTTTGCCAAACAAGGCGGCACAGACTGCGCTGGAACCATGGGATGGATCTTCCTGACTGCCCTGGAGGCGAATATGGATGGTGCCCTATGCAATGCCACACCAGGGCACAGTGTGCAAAGACACTTGGAGAAACTAGAGCAACGTATACTGGCGTTAGAGCAAGGACCCCGTGACTCTAAAGAACACAGCCTCTCTAACAGTGAGGCAGTAAGTGGCGGCGGTGATAATGAACATTATGCGACTGCAGGTCCCCGCTGGGCAGTGAGGCCTGTTGTACAGCAGAAAGAGAAGCGCGAGCAGCCTGGTGCCTGTGGAGGGTTTGCGGGTCCCTAATAAAAAAGCTCTACAGAGGCGCAGTTGCCCCTGTGGTGGCTTTCCTGCAATCTCACAAGGACAGACAGTGGACTGGACTTGGCCTTGGAAGATAAAGGCACTCCACATGCAGCGGGGGCTCTTCTAGCCCCGTGAGGGCAAGGGCTGCAACGTGCATTCCAGGTGATACCTAGCATTGGTTTCTGCTCGGTGTTGGGGATGTAACTGCTTGTGGTTACAGCTATTGCTGTTACAAGATGCAAATCCAAGGGTCGGTGTCACTCTCCGAGGAAATATCACAGAAGATGGACTGCACAGAATGTGAGGCAAAAGACCCTGAAAGGGTGGAGCGTAGGGAGAGCAAGTTAGCCAAGATGGCGTGCTCAGGCTCTCACACCCCACGTTTTGTAAACAATGCCTTTGTAACAGCCAACATCATTTAGAGCACCGCGCAAGCGCATCACGAGGTACTTGCTTGGTCGCCAGTTTTGCGTGTGGTAAAGATATGTGAGCTCCATCTACAAAGCGGTGAGTATTACTGCTGTATCACGGCTGTGTCTGTTGGGTCAGTCATGAGAGAAGAGAATGTAAGGTGTCAGTTATTACGGCTGCTGCATCAGCTATGAGAGAGACTGTGTTGATGCTGCGTCAGCCAGGAGAGAATAAACCTGTCTCTAGTTCCTACGGCTCCTCAAGTCTTCTTCCAGCCTCTTAGCTCGCACCTGGCCTATCCTGGCATCATGAACAGTGCAGACAGTGTGAACAGCAAGACAACTGGCGCTGTGTGCAGGATCAGCAATACCACAGGGAAGCCTGATATGCTGCAGTCCATGGGGTCACAACGGAGAAGGCAATGGCACCCCACTCCAGTACTCTTGCCTGGAAAATCCCATGGACAGAGGAGCCTGGTGGGCTGCAGTCCATGGGGTCGCAAACAGTCAGACATGACTGAGTGACTTCACTTTCACTTTTCATTTTCATGCACTGGAGAAGGAAATGGCAACCCACTCCAGTGTTCTTGCCTGGAGAATCCCAGGGACGGGGGAGCCTGGTGGGCTGCCGTCTATGGGGTCGCACAGAGTCGGACACAACTGAAGCGACTTAGCAGCAGCAGCGGCATGAGGACGCAAAGACTCCAACACAATTTAGCGACCAAACAACATCAAAAAGAATGAAACATGCTATTTGCAGCAACATGGATTGACCTAAAGACTGTCATACTGAGTGCGGTAAGACAGCAGGAGAAATATCATGTGACATTCCTTATATGTGGAGGCTAAAAAGAAATGCTACGAGTGAGCTTATTTACAGACCTCACAGACTTAGAGAACAAATATGTTTGCCAGCGAGGGAGGAATGAGGGGAAGAGATAATTAGGGAGTTTCAGATGAACATGTACACTACTCACTATATCTAAAATGGATAAAGTCCTACTGTGGGCTTTCCTGATAGCTCAGTTGGTAAAGAATCCACATGCAATGCAGGAGACCCCAGTTTGATTCCTGGGGTGGGAAGATCTGCTGGAGAAGGGATAGGCTACCCACTCCAGTATTCTTGGGCTTCCCTTGTGGCTCAGCTGGTAAAGAATCTGCCTGTAATGCAGGAGACCTGGGTTTGATCCCTGGGTTGGGAAGATCCCCTGGAGAAGGGAAAGGCTACCCACTCCAGTATTCTGGCCTGGAGAATTCCATGGACTGTATAATCCATGGGGTTGCAAAGAGTCAGACACAACCGAGCAACTTTCACTTCACTTCACAGATAAACTACATAGATCCTTAATCCATCACTGTTTACAAAAATAGAATCCAACTTGATTAAAGAATCAAATGCATAAAAATAGAATTTAAAAGTATTAAAATATAACTGTAAGGACATATCTTCATATTTGATATACAAAAAGTTTTTCTAAGCAGGATCCCAAATCCATTAGACATAAAAGGAGACACTAGCAGATTTAACTATTTACAATTTTCAAAACTTCTATACATTAATGACATTATTTGCAAAACTTATTGATGAGAAAGGGGAAAATATTTGTAATATGTATAAAACAGCTCTCATTACAAATTATATAAATTTATAAAAGAACACATACTACTAAAAACAAATGGGCAAAACATGTTTGAAAACAATTCACAGGAAACAAGATGGTGGAGGAGTAGATGGACGTGGAGTACATCTCTCTCCACAGATACATCAGAAATATACCTTCTGACAGGAGTGCTTGCAGAACACCAGCCAAGAGCAGGCAGGAGTACCCGACCACCTGAAAAGAATATTTTGAACCACACAAAAGTGGGTAGGATGAAGGAACGAGGGAGAAAAACAGGATAGCTGGACTAGACCTTCACTCAGCAGGTGGGGGAAATGAAGCAGGGGTCGATCCCCACGTTGGGGCAATTGCTTGGGTTAGAGGAGAAATATTTTAGGCTGAGAGTGAAGCAGTTGATCTATGGCAGCTTAAATGGATTGAGAATCAGACAGACAATCCTTGCTGCAGCCATACCCAGACAGGAATGCAGGTCCCCTAGAAGGCACAGCGGCTGGGAGCTGGAGTATAGGGATGTGGAGCAATTCCAGGGAGAGGTCTGCTGTTGACTGTGGGGAGACAGCCCGAGGAGATGTGAGGGAGGAGATTGTGGTGGGGAATGCTGTGGAGGAAAGCCAGGTAGCCATGGAAGCAGGGTGATACTGCTGAGTCACGCGTAGGGGGTGGAGCCATCACAGAGAGAGCCTATCTCTACCCACATGCCAGCGCCAGCAGCTGAACAATAGAGAGGCTGGCCCCTCAACTGCCTGATGCATGGAAACACCAGAGTAGAACCCCAGACAAGGGGAGCCCCTTTATGTGTCTGACTCACCGAGCAACAGAGAAGGACCCCAGGCAAGGGAGCCCTTTAAGTGCCCGAACGGGCGGAGCAACGGAAAAGGACTATCCAAAGAGGCTTCTGATCACTGGCTGCCAGAGGCTGGAAAAAGACTCTGCAGGGCCATACCTTCTGCAGCTGAGGCAGTCCGTGACCCTGCATACTTGGCGCCACCAAGATCCCTGCGACCCAAGCAGCTGTGACACCCTCACACTCAATCCTCACTGGGGCAGAGCTACCACAGGCTAGAAAAAAGTCCTGTGTCTGTACATGCAGAATCACTTCAGGTGTATCCAACTCTTTGAGACCCTGTGGACTGTGGCCTGCCGGGTTTCTCTTTCTGGGGGATTCTCCAGGCAAGAATACTGGAGTTGGTTGCCATACCCTTCTAGAGCACCATATTTCCCGCTGCCCTTGCTGCCAACTCCCCTGAGTACCCTGTGCTGCCAGGGCCCCTGAATCCCAAGCAGCTGCACCACCTCCACACCTGGCACTCACTGGAGTAGACACAAGTCCTCCAGGGCAGCCTCAGGAGCAAACCCCTGTGGATGACCCACATGCAGAGATGGAAATAAAACCACAATTGAAACCCAGGGGCACTGTGGCTAAAGAAGACCCAAAACCTTCCCACCAGCTGTACAAGCCGCAGACTAAATCCACACAATCAACTAGGCAGACTCCTTTTCCCCTTGCAGTTAATCTTTAATATATATAAATCTTTTTCTACCTCTATTTAACTTTGCATTTCTATTCTTTCTTTCTTTTTCTCACCATATTTGTTAACTTGTTTTGTTTTCATTGCTTTATTCCCCAGTTGGCACCTTGCTTTAGTTTTGGTTTCCAGTTTGTGCTTTAGTTAATTTTGTTCTTAACTGGTGGATATCATTTTGGTTTCCTTTGTTCACTGGGTCAATCTATTGTGCTTTATTTATTTATTTATTTATTTTTGGACTGTTTTGATTCTGCTTATGGGTGTATATTTTATTATTTCAGCTATTATTTGCCTGATTTTGTAATTTCCATTTGTCTGGGGTGCGTCTTTTGTTTTTTGATTTGGATATTTGTTTTAATCCCATTTAATGTCATAACAAAGCACCTGTGGAATCTCCATCCCTGGCCAGAGATCAAGCCCTGAGCTTTTGGAGTGCGAGCACTAACTCCAAGACCCTAGACTACCAGAGAACTCCTAACTCTACGGAGTATCAAATAGTGAGAGAACTCCCACATAGGCATTTGTATACAAGACCCAGCATCACCCAACTGCCAGTAGTATCCTATGCAAGATGCTGCATTCAAATAACAAACAAGACAAAAATGCAAACCCAATCAATCAGCAGACTCACTCAATCCTACCCATCGGATAAAAAAAACTCACCTCTTCCCACCAGAATGCAAGCAAAAGTCATGCCCTACAGGAAGCTTACACAAACCACTGGACCAACCTTACCAGGGCAGAAACCAAAAGGAAAAAAGAATTCAGCCTTGAAGACTGGAAAAATGAGACCTCAAACACAATAACTTAATAAACAATGAAAAGGTAGAGAAATAGTACACAAATGAAGGAGCAACCTAGAAACACAAAATCCAAATAAATGGAGAGGAAATAGGCAAACTACCTGAAAAAGAATTCAGAATAATGATAGTAAAGATGATCTGAAACCTTGAAAATAGAGTGGAGAAAATGCAGGAATCAATTAACAAAGACCTAGAAGAATTAAAGAACAAACACAGAGAGACAAAAACACAATTACTGAAATTAAAAATACTCTAGAAGGAATCAATAGCAGAATATCTGAAGCAGAGGAATAGATCCATGAGCTGGAAGATTAAGTGGTGGAAATAGCTGCTAAAAAGTGGTATAAGGTAAAAAGAATGAAAAGAACTGAGGATAGTCTCAGAGACCTCTGTGACAATATTAAATGCACAACATTCAAATTATAGGAGTCCCAGAAGAAGAGAAAAAGAAAGTGTATGAGAAAATTTTTGAAAAGATTATAGTTGAAAACTTCCCCAACAGGGAAAAGGAAATAGTCAATCAAGCCCAAGAAGCTCAAAGAGTCCCATACAGGATAAACCCAAAGAAAAACACCCCAAGACACATATTAATCAAACTAGCAAATATTAAACACAAAGCAAGAATATTAAAAGCAGCGAGGGAAAAGCAACAAGTAACATACAAGGGAAACCCCATACATTTAACAGCTGATCATTCAGCAGAAACTCTGCAGGCCAGAAGGGAATGGCAGGATATATTTAAAGTACTGAAAGGGAAAAATCTACAACAAAGATTACTCTACCATGCAAGGATCTCATTCAATATTGATGGAGAAATCAAAAGACTTTTACAGATGAGTAAAAGTCTGCAAAATTAGTAATTGCACAGTATTCTACTCTGCCACACCTCTGCAGTACCTTATTGTTGGATATTTGAGTATTTCAGTTTTATATTTTCTGGTATAGATGCTTGCAGCAAACATTCTATACATATTTTGTACAGTATATGTAGTTAAGAACCCTGGTCAAAAGTTAGGAACTTGTTCCTCTAAATATTGTACCTCACCAGAGGTTAGTGTTCATTTCCTTGAACCCTTGCTAATGATGAGATAATCTTTGTCAATTTGATAGGTTAAAAAAATGAATACTGTGTTTTGGCTGGGAATTGGTTTTTCTTTTGTGACTAATACTGTTTTTGTGTGGTAGTTACATGAATTTGTTGGAGAAGGAAATGGCAACCTACTCCAGTATCCTTGCCAGGAAAATCTCATGGACACAGGTGCCCAATGAGCTGCAGTCCATGGGGTTGCAAAGAGTCAGCAAGACTGAGTGACTAACACTAGCACTTGAAAGTTAAAAGAATTCAGTACCACCAAACCAGATTTACAACAAATGTTAAAGAGACTTATATAGTCATGAAATACAAGAGAAGAAAAAGATCTACAAAAGGAAACCATAAACAATTAAGAAAATGGCAACAGGAACATATATATCAATAATTACTTTAAATGTAAATGGATTAATTGCTCCAACCAAAAGACACAGATTGGATACAAAAACAAGACTCATATATATGCTGTCTACAAGAAACCCAATTTAGACCTAAAGACACATATAGACTGAAAGTGAGAGAATGGAAAAATATATTCCAAGCAAATGGAAATCAAAATAAAGCTGGAGTAGCAATCTTCATATTAAAAAAAAGACCTTAAAATAAAGAATATTACAAGAGATAAGGAAGGACACTACATAATGATCAAGGGATCAATCCAAGAGGAAGACATAACAATTGTAAATATCTGTGCACCCAACACAAGAGCATCTCAATACATAAGACAAACACTAACAGAGATAAAAGGAGAAATTGACAGTAACACAATAATAGTAGGAGACATTAATACCCCACTTATACCAAATGACAGGTCATCAAAGAGAAAATTAATTTTAAGGAAACACAAGTCTTTTTTTGTTTTTATTTTACAATACTCTATTGGTTTTGCCATACATTGACATGAATCCACCATGGGTGTACATGAGTTTCCAATCCTGAACCCCCCTCCCACCTCTCTCCCCATACTATCTCTCTGGGTCATCCCAGTGCACCAGCCCCAAGCAAACCGTATCCTGTATCGAACCTAGACTGGCAATTCATTTCTTAAATGATAGTTTCAATGCCATTCTCCCAAATCATCCTACCCTCTCCCTCTCCCACAGAGTCCAAAAGTCTGTTCTTTACATCTGTGTCTCTTTTGCTGTCTCACATACAGGGTTATCATTACCATCTTTCTAAATTCCATATATATACGTTAGTATGCTGTATTGGTGTTTTTCTTTCTGGCTTACTTCACTCTGTATAATCGGCTCCAGTTTCATCCACCTCATTAGAACTGATTCAAATATATTCTTTTTAATGGCTGAGTAATACTCCATTGTGTATATGTACCACAGCTTTCTTATCCATTCATCTGCTGATGGACATCTAGGTTGCTTCCATGTCCTGGCTATTATAAACAGTGCTGCGATGAACATTGGGGTACATGTGTCTCTTTCAATTCTGGTTTCCTCAGTGTGTATGCCCAGCAGTGGGATTGCTGGGTCATAAGGCAGTTCAATTTCCAGTTTTTTAAGGAATCTCCACACTGTTCTCCATAGTGGCTGTACTAGTTTGCATTCCCACAGACAGTGTAAGAGGGTTCCCTTTTCTCCACACCCTCTCCAGCATTTATTGTTTGTAGACTTTTGGATCGCAGCCATTCTGACTGGTGTGAAATGGTACCTCATTGTGGTCTTGATTTGCATTTCTCTAATAATGAGTGATGTTGAGCATCTTTTCATGTGTTTGTTAGCCATCTGTATGTCTTCTTTGGAGAAATGTCTATTTAGTTCTTTGGCCCATTTTTTGATTGGGTCATTTATTTTTCTGGAATTGAGCTGCATAAGTTGCTTGTATATGTTTGAGATTAGTTGTTTGTCAGTTGCTTCATTTGCTATTATTTTCTCCCATTCCAAAGGCTATCTTTTCACCTTGCTTATAGTTTCCTTTGTTGTGCAGAAGCTTTTAATTTTAATTAGATCCCATTTGTTTATTTTTGCTTTTATTTCCAGTATTCTGGGAGGTGGGTCATAGAGGATCCTGCTGTGATTTATGTCGGAGAGGGTTTTGCCTATGTTCTTCTCTAGGAGTTTTATAGTTTCTGGTCTTACGTTTAGATCTTTAATCCATTTTGAGTTTATTTTTGTGTATGGTGTTAGAAAGTGTTCTAGTTTCATTCTTTTACAAGTGGTTGACCAGTTTTCCCAGCACCACTTGTTAAAGAGATTGTCTTTAATCCATTGTATATTCTTGTCTCCTTTGTCGAAGATAAGCTGTCCATAGGTACACGGATTTATCTCTGGGCTTTCTATTTTGTTCCATTGATCTATGTTTCTGTCTTTGTGCCAGTACCATACTGTCTTGATGACTGTGGCTTTGTAGTAGAGCCTGAAGTCGGGCAGGTTGATTCCTCCAGTTTCATTCTTTCTCAAGATTGCTTTGGCTATTCGAGGTTTTTTGTATTTCCATACAAATTGTGAAATTATTTGTTCTAGCTCTGTGAAAAATACCGCTGGTAGCTTGATAGAGATTGCATTGAATCAGTAGATTGCTTTGGGTAGAATACTCATTTTCACTATATTGATTCTTCCAATCCATGAACATGGTATATTTCTCCATCTATTAGTGTCCTCTTGATTTATTTCACCAGTGTTTATAGTTTTCTATATATAGGTCTTTGGTTTCTTTAGGTAGATATATTCCTAAATATTTTATTCTTTTTGTTGCAATGGTGAATGGAATTGGGAAACACAAGTCTTAAGTGATACATTACCTCAGATGAAACTCATTGATATCTTCAGGACATTGCATCCAAATGCAGAAGAATACACCTTCTTCTCAAGTGCACATGGAACATTCTCCAGGATATATCACATCTTGGGTCACAAATCAAGCCTCAGTAAGCTTAAGAAAATTGAAATCATATCAGGCATCTTTTTTGACCACAATGCTATGAGACTAGATATCAATTACAAAAAAAAAAAAAAACAAGTAAAAAAGATAAACACATGGAAATTAAACAATACTTTTCTAAATAATGAACTGATATAAATAT
>NW_024070200.1:63033613-63065381 GCF_014754425.2 Oryx dammah | reverse complement strand
AAAAAAATTTCTAGAAACAAATGACAATGAAAATACAACTCAAAACCTATGGGATGCAGGCAAAAGCAGTTCTAAGAGGGGAGTTTATAGCAATACAATCCTATCTCAAGGAACAAGAAAAGCATCAAATAGACAGCCTAACTACACCTAAACAATTGGGAAAAGAAGAAGAACAACAACAACAACCAAAAAAAATTAGCAGAAGGAAAGAAATCATCAAGCTCAGAGCAGAAATAAATGAAAGACAAATGAAAGAAACAGTAGTAAAGATTAACAAAAGTAAAAGTTGATTCTTTGAGAAGATAAACAAAATTGACAAACTTTTAGCCAAACTCATCAAGAAAAAAAAAGAGAGAGAGAGAGAAGAATCAAATCAACAAAATTAGAAATGAAAAAGGAGCAGTTACAAAGACAATGCAAAAATACAAAGGATTTGTATTTATAATATTGTTTATCATTTTTATTTTTTAGGTTTCAGTTCAGTTCAGTTCAGTTGCTCAGTTATGTCCAACTCTTTGTGACCCCATGAACCGCAGCATGCCAGGTCTCCCTGTCCGTCATCAACTCCCAGAGTCCACCCAAACCCATGTCCATTGAGTCAGTGATGCCATCCAACCATCTCATCCTCCACTGTCCCCTTCTCCTCCTGCCCTCAATCTTTCTCAGTATCAGGGTGTTTACCAATGGGTCAGCTCTTTGCATCAGGTGGCCAAAGTATTGGAGTTTCAGCTTCAAAATCAGTCCTTCCAATGAACACCAAGGACTGGTCTCCTTTAGGATGGACTGGTTGGATCTCCTTGCAGTCCAAGGGTGTCTCAAACGTCTTCTCCAAAACTACAGTTCAGAAGCATCAATTCTTCTGCACTCAACTTTCTTTATAGTGCAACTCTCACATCCATACATGACCACTGGAAAAACCATAGCCTTGACTAGATGGACCTTTGTTGACAAAGTAATGTCTCTGCTTTTTAATATGCTGTCTAGGTTGGTCATAACTTTCCTTCCCAGGAGTAAGCGTCTTTTAATTTCATGGCTGCAATCACCATCTGCAGTGATTTAGATACTACTTATTCACTTCCCCAAATGGAAAACAAGAATTTAAGTCTCTTAAACCACCCACTTCCCTCATAGCTCAGTTGGTAAAGAGTCCGCCTGCAATGCCAGAGACCCCGATTCAATTCCTGGGTCAGAAAGATCCCTGGAGAAGGGATAATCTACCCACTCCAGCATTAATGGCCTTCCCTTGTGGCTCAGCTGGTAAAGAATCTGCCTGCAATGCGTGAGACCTGGGTTTGATCCCTGGGTTGGGAAGATCCCCTGGAGAAGGGAAAGGCTACCCACTCCAGTATCCATTGGAGAATTCCATGGACTGTATAGTCCATGAGGTCTCAGAGTTGGACATGACTGAGTGACTTTCACTTTCACTTCACACCACCCCTGAACTATGTGTACATTCCCCATTTTCCTAATATAGTTTTTTTCACAGTAAACCAATTTCCATATTCATAATCATGGCTTTGTAAATATTATTTATAATGAACCATGTGCACAATGACTATGACTTTTCTTTTCTTTACTTACAGCTTTAATTTTTACCAGAGTTTATTTTTTGTTTGTTTGAGAAGTACATGTATGTATGTTGTCATTATTTTGTTTAGTTTAGTTATTCGCTAGCTTCACTTCTGATAATTCTCCTCTCAAAATGTTTACACACATCCAGTACACATTCAGTAATCTCTCAATTTTATTTCTTTTTTGGAGACCTTTTCCCTGTGATTCTGCTCCAAATGGAACTGGCTGCTGTTAGCCAACAACATGGCCTTAGTCCTGGACTTTTATTCACATTAGCCTTTCATAAGAGCCTTTTGCCTTTCAGCTGTGTTTCCTTTTTCATCTATTTCTGTTTTTTTGTCATCTTTCTCTTTCCTGCTTTCCTCTCTCCAGTGACTAGAAGGTACAGTGTGAGAAAGAGAAGGTCATTCCCACTTGCTGAAAAAGTTTTCTTGTGAGGAAAGCAACATAAACTATTAACCAAAAAAGGCAGAAAAGAAGGAATTAGCTGAAACAGAGAAATTGTGATCACCCAAGATAAGGCGATAATCCGTAGGAGAAAGTTTCCAGAGATTACACATGAATGAGCTGGCTGTGGAAAGGGAAGTCTTCCCACAACCATCATCAGGAACAGTTGAAAGATAGATTCCATTTCTGGGAATTTGGCAGACTAGGTTATTCAGGTCAATCTTCCTGCTGAAGACAATTTAAAATGTTGGATAAAACAGAAGAAATATCCAAAATCTGGCTAAATGTTGTATTTACTAGATTCACCTTTTGACAGCCAAAAAATGGCCAACTGATAATAATTCCTTATGTTTCAATCTAGTAGTAAAGAATTAATAGTACAAAAGTCTAAGGAAAGAGGGGTCAATGCCTAGGGCAGTGAGAGCAGTACGGGCGCTGCTTTTGTTCCAAGTGCATTTTTGGATCCAAGGAAACATGAACTTTGTTTGGTCTCTTGATGGTGAAGGGGTGAAAGTCAAAGGTGTAATAGGAGAATCTCCCACAATACTCTACGAACCTGAAAATCTACTCTCAGAAAAAAAGATGAATTAGCGAATTAAAAGAGAGTTGCTGAGGCACTGAGCAGAATGGAAGGAAGGGATCCTCTAAAAATTTGTAGTCATAAGTAGATGTTTATGGAGACCCCAAAGTAAGCTCAAAAGTGAATTTGGTTTAAAGTGGCCTTTGGCTGGCAGTAATGCCAAAGAATGCTCAAACTATTGCACAATTGCACTCATCTCATATGCTAGTAAAGTAATGCTCAAGATTCTCCAAGCCAGGCTGCAGCAATGCGTGAACCGTGAACTTCCTAATATTCAAGGTGGTTTTAGAAAAGGTAGAGGAACCAGAGATCAAATTGCCAACATCCACTGGATCACGGAAAAAGCAAGAGAGTTCCAGAAAAACATCTATTTCTGCTCTATTAACTATGCCAAAGCCTTTGACTGTGTGGATCACAATAAACTGTGGACAATTCTGAAAGAGATGGGAATACCAGACCACCTGACCTGCCTCTTGAGAAATCTGTATGCAGGTCAGGAAGCAACAGTTAGAACTGGACATGGAGGAACAGACTGGTTCCAAATAGGAAAAGGAGTACGTCAAGGCTAGATATTGTCACCCTGTTTATTTAACTTATATGCAGAGTACATCATGAGAAACGCTGGACTGGAAGAAATACAAGCTGGAATCAAGATTGCCGGGAGAAATATCAATAACCTCAGATATGCAGATGACACCACCCTTATGGCAGAAAGTGAAGAAGAACTAAAAAGCCTCTTGATGAAAGTGAAAGAGGAGAGTGAAAAAGTTGGCTTAAAGCTCAACATTCAGAAAACGAAGATCATGGCATCCGGTCCCATCACTTCATGGGAAATAGATGGGGAAAGAGTGGAAACAGTGTCAGACTTTATTTTTTGGGGCTCCAGTATCACTGCAGATGGTGACTGCAGCTATGAAATTAAAAGACGCTTACTCCTTGGAAGAAAATTTATGACCAACCTAGATAGCATATTCAAAAGCAGAGACATTACTTTGCCGACTAAGGTCTGTCTAGTCAAGGCTATGGTTTTTCCTATGGTCATGTATGGATGTGAGAGTTGGACTGTGAAGAAGCCTGAGCACCAAAGAATTGATGCTTTTGAACTGTGGTGTTGGAGAAGACTCTTGAGAGTCCCTTGGACTGCAAGGAGATCCAACCAGTCCATTCTGAAGGAGATCAGCCCTGGGACTTCTTTGGAAGGAATGATGCTAAAGCTGAAACTCCAGTACTTTGGCCACCTCATGCGAAGAGCTGACTCATTGGAAAAGACTCTGATGCTGGGAGGAATTGGGGGCGGGAGGAGAAGGGGATGATAGAGGATGAGATGGCTGGATGGTATCACTGACTCGATGGACGTGAATCTGAGTGAACTCCAGGAGTTGGTGGTGGACAGGGAGGCCTGGCATGCTGCGATTCATGGTGTCACAAGGAGTCGGACACGACTGAGTGACTGAACTGAACTGAACCCCAGACAACTTGCAGAAACAAATGCAAATCCTGAAAGAAAGCATTTCATCTCACAAATACTTTTACAAGGAAAATGAGCAGCATACAATAAAAAATAACCAAGCCCATAAGGGAAAAAACACCACAGTGAGAGCCAGCAGAAACAATGGACAGCAGAAACTGACCTACAAAAAAGTCCAGTTTTAGAAACATAAGAGACGGATTACAAAATAACTGTGTCTATGATGTTAAAAGATATTTAAAGCTTAAAAAATATCTGCAGATAATAGGAAACTATAAAACTGACATAGTAAATTTAAAATAGAACCAAACAGAACTTCTAGATATAATTTTTAAAGATTAATCAAAATTTAAAACTCATATCTTTTTACTTATTTTTTAATTTTTTAAAATTTATTTATTTTAATTGGAGGCTAATTACTTTACAATATTGTGGTGGTTTTTGCCATACATTCACATGAATCAGCCATGGGTGTACATGTATTTCCCATCCTGAACCCCCCTCCCACCTTCCTCCCCATCCCATCCCTCAGGGTCATCCCAGTGCACCAGCCCTGAGCACCCTGTCTCATGCATCGAACCTGGACTGGCGATCTGTTTCACATATGATAACATACATGTTTCAATGCTATTCTCTCAGATCATCCCACCCTCTCCCTCTCCCACAGAGTCCAAAAGACTGTTCTATACATCTGTCTCTTTTGCTGTCTCACATACAGGGTCACTGTTACCATCTTTCTAAATTCCATATATATGCATTAGTATACTGTATTGTTTTGTAAAAATAACATAACATGAAACTTACCATTTATTTTTTTAACACCAAAAACATTTTGTATTGGGGTTGAGCCAATTAAAAATGTTGTGGTAGTTTCAGGTGAACAGCAAAGGGACTCAGCCATACATATACTTGTATTTATTCTCCCCCAAAGTCCTCTCCCATTCAGCCTGGCACATAACATTAAGCAGAATTCCATGTCCTTTACAATAGGTCTCTGTTGGTTATCCATTTTAAATACAGCAGCGTGAACATGACCTTTCCAAAGTCCCTAACTATTCCTTACCCCCAGCAACCGTAAGTTCTGGTGAGTCTCTTTCTCTTTTGTAAGTTCGTTTGCATCATTTCTTTTTAGATTCCTCATAAAAGGAGGTGTCGTACGATACTTCCCCTTCTCTGTCTGACTGACTTCACTCAGCATGACACTGTCTAGGTCCATCCACGCTGCTGCAAGTGGCCTTACTCCATTCTTTCTCATGGCTGGGCAGTATTCCATTGTATGCGTGTGCCACATCTTCTTTATCCATTCTTCTGTCAATGGACATTTATGTTACTCCCATGTTTGAAATTTACCATTTAGATCATTTTTAGGCACAGAGTTCAGTGGCATTGAGTATATTCTTATTGTCAAGAGCCAAAATCACCATTGTGAGCCGTAATCACTTCCTGAACTTTTCCATCTTCCCAAATGGATAACTTTTGGTATCCTTTTTGATACCCTTTCAAACTGTACTGAAACTCTGTACCCTTTGAATACTAACTCTTCTCCAGCCCCTGGAAACCAACATTCTCCTTTATGTCTCTATGGATTGAGTGCTCTAGGTACCTTATGTGACTGAAACTGTTCAATATTTCCCCTTTTATATATGGCTTAAATCACTTAGCATAATGTCTTCAAATCCATGTCATCAGCATTTTCTTCTTTAAAATAGTTTACAGTGGTATATACACATAACATAAAGTTCACCATTTAACCATTTTAAAGTGTATCATTTAGAGGTTCTACAAGATTCACAGTCTTATGCAGCCATCACCAATAACATCCATCCCAATAACTTGTTTCATCTTGGTATAACTGAAACTCTAGGCCCGTTAAACAATAACTCCCCATTCTCCCCTTTCTCCAGCTCCTGGCAACCACTATTCTACTTTCTGTCTCTATCAATTTAACTACTTTAAGTATCTTATTTAAGTGGAAACATACACAATGTGTCCTTCTGTGATTGGCTTATTTCACTTAGCATAATGTCCTCAAAATTTATCCATGTTGCCACACATTGCAGAATTTCCTTCTTTTTTAAAGCAATGTAATATTCCTTTTTATGCATGAACCACATTTTGCTTATCTATTCATCTGTCTATGGGCACTTGGGTTGCTTCTACATTTGAGCTACTGTGAACAATGATGCTATCAACACAAGTGTACAAATATCTCTGCAAGATCCCACTTTCAGTTCTTTGGGATAAATATCCAGAAGTGGAATTAGTGAATCATATGCTAGTTCTATTTTTAAATTTTTGAGGAATCACCATACAGCTAGCTATATCACTTCCCACAGTAGTTATACCATTTTACATTCCTGCTAATATTGTACAAGTATTCCAATATCATCATATCCTCACCAACATTTATTGCTTTCTGTTCTTTTAATAGTAGCCATCCTGATGGGTATAAGGTAGTATCTCATTATAGTTTTGATTTACATTCTTTGGAAGGAATGATGCTAAAGCTGAAACTCCAGTACTTTGGCCACCTCATGCGAAGAGTTGACTCATTGGAAAAGACTTTGATGCTGGGAGGGATTGGGGGCAGGAGGAGAAGGAGATGACAGAGGATGAGATGGCTGGATGGCATCACTGACTCAATGGACATGAGTCTGAGTGAACTCCGGGAGATGGTGATGGACAGGGAGGCCTGGCTTGCTGCAATTCATGGGGTCTCAAAGAGTTGGACACGACTGAACGACTGAACTGAACTGAACTGAATGATAAGTGATGTTGAGAGTTTTTTAATGCACACATTAGCTATCTGTATATTTTATTTGGTGAACTATCTGTTCAAGACCATTGCCCATTTTAAAATTGGGTTGCTTGGTCTCTGTTTTGAATTTTTTGAATTCTTTATATGTTCCAGATATAAATCAATTACTAGTGAGATACACAATTTACAAGCATTTTCTCCTATTCTGTGGGTTGCCTTTCTGCTCTGTCAATGGTATCTTTCAATGATGAAAATATTTAGTTCTGATAAAGTCCAATTTGTCTATTTTTCTTTTGTTAACATGGATCTGTTATCCTATCCAAGAATGTATTGCCAACACCAATGTCACCAATCTTTTGTCTTATGTTTTCTTCTAATAGGTTTTTTTGCGTTAGAGCTTATTAATACATTTAGGTCCTTGATCCATTTTGAGTTAATTTTGTATATGATTTTGAGATAAGGATCCAATTTCATACTTTTGCATGTAGCTATCCAGTTTTCCCAGCACTGTTGTTGAAAAGACTGCTACTTACCCATTAAATGGTTTTGGAACCCTTGTCAAAAATCATTTGACCATATAGACAAGTGTTTATTCATCAAATCTCTATTCTATTGATTTTTAAATTAATGTCTTTATAGATTCTAATGTCAAATAGATTCAAGGGCTTAGATCTGATAGACAGAGGGCCTGAAGAGCTATGGGTGGAGGTTCATGACATTGGACAGGCGGCAGTGATCAAGACCATCCCCAAAAAAAGAAATTCAAAAAGGCAAAGTGGTTGCCTGAGGAGGCCTTACAAATAGCTGAGAAAAGAAGAGAAGCTAAAGGCAAAAGAGAAAAGGAAAGATATGCCCGTTTGAATGCAGAGTTCCAAAGAATAGCAAGGAAAGATAAGAAAAACTTCCTCAGTGAATAATGCAAAGAAATAGAGGAAAACAATAGAATGGGAAAGACAAGAGATCTTTTCAAGACAATTAGAGATACCAAGGGAACATTTCATGCAAAGATGGGCTCAATAAAGGACAGAAATGGTATGGACTTAACAGAAGCAGAAGATACTAAGGAGAGGTGGCAGGAATACACAGAAGAGCTATACAGAAAAGATCTTCACAGCCTAGATAATCACGATGGTGTGATCACTCACCTACAGCCAGATATCCTGGATGTTAAGTCAAGTGGGCTTTAGGAAGCATCACAACAAACAAAGCTAATGGAGGTGATGGAATTCCAGTTAGGCTATTTCCTAAAATAGTTGAGCTAAGTACTAAAAGATGATGCTGTGAAAGTGCTGCACTCAATATGCCAGCAAATTTAGAAAACTCAGCAGTGGCCACAAGACTGGAAAAGGTCAGTTTTCATTCCAGTCCCAAAGAAGGGCAGTGCCAAAGAATGTTCAAACAACTACACAATTGCACTCATCTCACATGCTAGCAAGGTAACTCTCAAAATTCTCCAAGCCAGGCTTCAACAGTATGTGAACCATGAACTTCCAGCTGTTCAAGGTGGATTTAGAAAAGGCAGAGGAACCAGAGATCAAATTGCCAACATCTGCTGGATCATCAAAAAAGCAAGAGAGTTCCAGAAAACATACACTTCTGCTTTATTGACTATGCCAAAGCCTTTGACTGTGTGGATCATGACAAACTGTGGAAAATTCTTAAAGAGATGGGAATACCAGACCACCTTATCTGCCTCCTGAGAAATCTGTATGCATGACAAGAAGCAACAGTTAGAACTGGACATGGAACAATAGACTGGTTCCAAATTAGGAAAGAAGTACATCAGGGCTGTATATGGTCACGCTGTTTATTTAACTTACATGCAGAGTACATCATGTGAAATGCTGGGTTGGAAGAAGCACAAGCTGGAATCAAGATTGCTGGGAGAAATATCAATAACCTTAGATATACAGAGGACACCACCCTTATGGCAGAAAGTGAAGAAGAACTAAAGAGCCTCTTGATGAAGGTAAAAGAGGAGAGTGAGAAACCTGGCTTAAAACTCAACATTCAGAAAACTAAGATCGTGACATCCGGTCCCATCACTTCATGGCAAATAACTCGGGAAACAATGGAAACAGTGACTTTTTTTTTAACTCCAAAATTACTGCAGATGGTGATTTCAGCCATGAAAATAAAAGATGCTTGCTATTGAAAGAAAAGCTATGACCAACCTAGACAGTATATTAAAAAGCAGAGACAGTTCTTTGCCAACAAAGGTCCATCTAGTCAAAGCTGTGGTTTTTCCAGTAGTTATGTATGGATATGAGAGTTGGACTATAAAGAAAGCTGAGCACCAAAGAACTAATGCTTTTGAACTGTGGTGTTGGAGAAGACTCTTGAGAGTCCCTTGGACTGCAAGAAGATCACACCAGTTAGTCCTAAAGGAAATCAGTCCTGAATATTTACTGGAAGGACTGTCACTGAAGCTGAAATTCCAATATGTTGGCCACCTGGTGCAAAGAACTGACTCACTAGAAAAGACCCTGATGCTGGGAAAGATTGAAGGTGGGAGGAGAAGGGGATGACAGAGGATGAGATGGTTGGATGGCATCACTGACTCAATGGACCTGAGTCTGAGTAATCTCTGGGAATTGGTGATGGAATTGGTGATGGCATGGTGCAGTCCATGGGGTTGCAAAGAGTGGACAGGACTGAGTGACTGAACTGAGCTGAACTGAATGTCTTTATCCCAATACCACACTATTTGATTACTGTAGTTTTGTAGTCATTTTTTAAATTGGGAAGTGTGAGTTCTCTGATTTTTCTCTTCTTCTCAAAGGTTATTCTGACTATTTGGGGGTCTCTTAGGCTTCTACATTGGCTTCCATGGTAGCTCAGCTGGTAAAGAATCTGCCTGCAATGTAGGAGATCCCGGTTCAATTCTTGGGTTGGGAAGTTCCCCTGCAGAAGGGATAGGCTACGTGCTCCAGTATTCTTGGGCTTCCCTGGTGGCTCAGGTGGTAAAGAACCCACCTGCAATGCGGGAGATCTGGATTTGATCTCTGGGTTGGGAAGATCCCCTGGAGGAGAGCATGGCACCCTACTCCAGTATTCTTGCCTGGAGAATCCCCATGGGCAGAGGAGCCTGGTGGGCTACAGTTCATGGGGTTGCAAAGAGTCAGATATGACAGAGCAACTAAGTACAGCACACAGCACAAGTTTTTATATAAATTTTAGAATGGGTTTTTCTATTTATGCAAAAAAAAAATGGGATTCTGACAGACATTACATTGAATCTGTGGATCACTTTGGGTAGTATTGACATTTTAATATTAAATCTTCCAATCCATGAACATGGATGTGTTCCTACTTGTTTATGTGTTCTTTAACTTTCCACAATGTTTTGTACTTTTCATTGCACAAGTGTTTTACATCCACAGTTAAGTTCGTGCATAAGTGTTTTATTCTTTTTGATATTGTTGTAAGTAAAATTGCAATTTTGTAATTTCTCTTTCAGATTGTTCCTTCTTCATGTATAGAAACGTTACTGACCTTTTTGCCTGTTGACTTTGAATCCTGCTTCTTTGTTGAAGTTTTTTATTAGTTCTAGCAGCTTTTTGGTGAAATCTTTAGGGTTTTCTACATATAAGATCATACATATGCAAGTAGAGGTAATCTTTTCCAATTTAGATTCCTTTTATTTCTTTTTCTTATCTAATTGTTCTGGCTAAAATTTCCAGAACTATGTTATTACTAAATAGAAGTCTTGGAGGCAAGTATTCTTTCCTGTTCCTTATCTTAGAGTAAAAACTTTCAGTCTTTCACTGTTTGGTACAAAGTTTGTTCTGGGTTTTTCATATATGGCTTTTATGATGTGGAGATAGTTTCTTTCTATTCTTAGCTTTTTGATTGTTTTAAATGAAAGCGTGTTGAATTTTTCAGATGCTGTTTCTACATCAATTGAGATGATTACTTAAGCTTTTTCCTTCATTCTGTTGGTGTGACATATTACATTGATCAATTTATGTTTAACCACCCTTGCATTCCCAGTTGGAATAAATCCCACTTGGTTGGTCATGATGTATAATCATTTTAATATGTTTCTGAATTATGTTTGCTAGTATTTTGTTGAAGATTTTTGCATCAATGTTCATAAGAGTTATTGGTCTGTAGTTTACTTTTCTTGTAGCTTCTATTTGGCTTTGATATCAAGGTAATGTTGGTCTCAAAATGAGTTAGGAAGTGTTCCCTCCTTTTAAGTTTTTATGGGACAAGATTAAGAAAATTTGGTATAATTCTTCTTTATATATTTTGTAGAATTCACTAGTGAAACCATCAAGTCACTGTCTTTTCCTTGTTGGGAGATATTTGATTACTGATTCAACTCTTACTAGTTATGTATCTAATTGTATTTTTCTATTTCTTCCTAATTTAGTGTTGGTATGTTTTGTGTTTTTAGGAATTTGCTCATTGCATTTAGATTATCCAATCAGTTGGAATACAATCTTTTATAGTATTCTCTTATAATCTTTTTTATTTCTATAGAATTGGTAGTAATGTCACAGCTTTCATTTCTGATTTAGTAATCTAGTTTCTTTTTTGTCTTGATCCATCTATCTAAAGGATTGTTAGTTTTGTTGATTTTTCTCAAAGAATCAACTTTTGGTTTGATTGTCTCTTCTATTATTTTCTATTCTCCATTTAATGTATATCTGCTCCAATTTTTATTACTTCCTTCTCCTAGCTTTACATATAATTTTTTCTTCTTTTTTTATTGCCTTAAGTTGTAAAGTTAAGCTGTGGATTTGATCTCTTTCTTTTTTTAATGTAAATGCTTATATCTATAAATATCCCCTTTAGCAACTTTCACATTTCTCCATAAAGTTTTTTTTTTTTTATAAAATAAGTTTATTCAATCCATAAAGTTTTAGTATGTGTATTTTCATTTTCATTCATCTTTATTTTCCCTTGTGATTTCTTCTTTGATCCATTGGTCATTTTAAAATATGTTGTTTAATTTCCACAACTTTGTGAGTTTTCCTTTTGTTATTGGTTTCTAACTTCGTATGGCTGCAGTTAGAAAAGATACTTTGTATGTTATCTATGTTTTAAAATCTACTGAGGCTAAATTTGTGGCCTAACACATAATCTGTACTGGGGCGTGTCCCACATGGACTTGAGAATAATGTCTATACTGTATTTGTTGGGTAGAGTGTTCTATATATGCTTGTTACATCTAACTGGGTTCATTATTGCTGATATCACAAAACTGTTCTTGTTGTTCAGTCACTGACACATGTCCAACTCTGCGACCCCATAGAATGCAGCAAGCCAGGTTCCTCTGTCTCCCAGAGTTTGCTCAAATTCAAGTCCATTGAGTCAGTGATGCTGTCTAACCATCTCATCCTCTGCCAACCCCTTCTCCTTTTGCCTTCAATCTTTCCCAGCATCAGAATCTTTTCCAGTGAGTTGGTTCTTCGCATGAGGTGGCCAAAGTATTGGAGTTTCAGCTTCAGCATCAGTTCTTCCATTGAATATTCAAAGTTGGTTTCATTTAGGATTGACTGGTTTGATCTCCTTGCAGTCCAAGGGACTCTCAAGAGTCTTCTCTAATACCACAGTTCCAAAGCATCAGTTCTTCATTGCTCAGCCTTCTTTATGGTTCAACTCTTATATCCACATATTGATTACTGGAAAAACTACAGCTTTGACCATACAGAGCTTTGTTGGCAAAGTGATGTCTTTGCTTTTTAATACACTGTCTAGGTTTATCATAGCTTTCATTTCAAGGAGCAAGTGACTTTTAATTTCATGGCTGCAGTCATCCCCATCCCTAGTGATTTTGGAGCCCAAGAAAACAAAATCTGTCACTGCGTCTGCCTTTTTCCTTTCTATTTGCCATAAAGTGATGGGACCAGAGACTATGATGTTCATTTTTGAATGTTGAGTTTCAAACCAGCTTATTCACTCTCCTCTTTCACCTTCATCAAGAGGCTGTTTAGTTCCTCTTCACTTCCTGCCATTAGAGTGGTATATTATCTGCATATCTGAGGTTGTTGATGTCTCCCCCAGCAATCTTGACTCCAGCTTGAGCTTCATCCAGCCTTGCATTTCACATCATATACTTTGCATAGAAGTTAAATAAGCAGGGTCACAATATACAGCCTTGTTGTACTCTTTCCCCAAGTCTGAAGCATTCAGTTGTTCCATGTCTGGTTCTGTTGCTTCTTGGCCTGCATGCAGGTTTCTCAGGAGACAGATGAGGTGGTCTGATACTCCCATCTCTACGAATTTTCCACAGTTTCTTGTGATCCACACAAAGTTACATCTTTATATATATGTGCTCCACATATACCCTGAGAAAGTCACAATTGAAAAAGACACATGTACTCCAATGTTCACAGGCATACTATTTACAATAGCTAGGATATGGAAGCAACATAGATGTCCATTGACAAATGAATGGATAAATATTATTCAGCCATTAAAAGAATGAATTGGAGTCAGGTCTACTGAGGCAGATGAACCTAGAGTTTTTATACAGAGTAAAATAAGTCAAAAAGAAAAAACAAATATAGTATATTAGTGGGTATACATAGCATATTCAAAAGCAGAGACATTACTTTGCCGACTAAGGTCCATCTAGTCAAGGCTATGGTTTTTCCAGTAGTCATGTATGGATGTGAGAGTTGGACTGTGAAGAAAGCTGAGCGCTGAAGAATTGATGCTTTTGAACTGTGGTGTTGGAGAAGACTCTTGAGAGTCCCTTGGACTGCAAGGAGATCTAACCAGTCCATTCTGAAGGGATTTCTTTGGAAGGAATGATGCTGAAGTTGAAACTCCAGTACTTTGGCCACCTCGTGTGAAGAGTTGACTCATTGGAAAAGACTCTGATGCTGGGAAGGATTGGGGGCAGGAGGAGAAGGGGACGACAGAGGATGAGATGGCTGGTTGGCATCACTGACTTGATGGACATGAATCTGAGTGAACTCCGGGAGTTGGTGATGGACAGGGAGGCCTGGTGTGCTGCAATTCATGGGGTCACAAAGAATCGGACATGACTGAGTGGCTGAACTGAACTGAACTTATGATATATATATATATAATCTAGAAAAAATATTGATGAACCTATTTGCAGGGAAGAAATGGAGACATAGACATACAGAACAGACTTGTGACGCAGTGGGAGAAGGAAAAAGTGGGACAAATGGAGAAAGTAGGATTGACATATATACACTACCATGTGTGAAATAGGTAGTTGGTGCGAAGTTGCTGCATAACACAGGAGCCCAGCCTGGCGCTCTGTGACAGCCTGGAGCGGTGGGGTGGAGGAGGCGGTCCTGGAGGGAGGGGCGTGTATAATTTTGGCTGATTTGCATTGCTGTACAGCAGAAACCAACACAACGTTGTAAAGCGATTTTCCTCCAATTAAAAATGAATAAACAAATAAAAATTATGTATGTGTGCCCCAAAACACAAACTAATAATTATTTTAAGTTCATTGGTCTTTTAAATTGTGTGGAAGACAAGATTAGGAGTTATAAACAAAAGTTACAGTAGTATTAATACTTTTCTACTAATAATTGTTTTATTCCTTAAATGTACTAGCCTCTTAAATCATGTAGAAAACAATAAGTTCAGTTATAAACCATTTTTACAATACTACTTGCTTTTATAACTGCCTGTGTATTTAGCTTTAATAAGATCTTTATTTCTCCATACTGCTCAAGTTATGGTCTAGTGTCTCTTGACTTGACTTTGCAGGACTCCCTTGAACATTTCTTGCAGGGCCTGTCTGGCGGTCAGGAACAGCCTTTTTTGTTTATCTGGCGATACCTTAACTTCTCCCTCAGTTTTGAGAGACAGTTTTTCTGAATATAGGATTCTTGTTTGACAGGGTTTTTGGTTTTGTGGGGTTTTTTTTAAGCACTTTGAATATATTGGCTGTCTTCTGGCTTGCAACGTTCTGTTGAGAAATCTGGTCACAATCTTACTCCTCATATATGATGGTTTCAAGATCTTGCTACTTTCACGATTTTTTCACTTGTCTTTGACTTTAAAAACTTTAATTATAATGTGCATTGGTATGGGTCTCTTTGAGTTTATCTTACTTGAAGTTTATTAAGCTTCTTGAATGTTTACATTTCTGTTTTTCATTGAATTGGAGGAGTTTTAGCCATTACTTTAAAAAATATTCTCTCTCTTCTCTTTATCAGGCTTCTACAGCATATATGCTAGTCTACCTTATGGTGCTCCACAGGTCCCTTTGGAGAAGGAACTCGCAACCCACCCCAGTATTCGTGCCTGAGAAACCCCATCGACCGAGAAGCCTGGCAGGCTGTATAGTCCACGGGGTCGCAAAGAGTCAGATTCGACTGAGCGATTAACACTGCAGGTCCCTTAGTCTCTGTTCACTTCTGTTTGATCTTTTTTTCTTTTTGTTCCTCAGATTGAATAACTTCCACTGTCCCGTCTTCAAGTTTGTGAATTACTTATTTTGCCTTCTCAAAACCAGAAATTCAAAAAAATCTCTGAATTTTTCATTTAAGTTGTATTTTCAGCTCCAGAATTTCTTTTTGGTTTATTTTTAGGTTATTTATCTCTTGAGCATATCTATCTCTTTGTTGAGATTTCCATTTTGCTCACATATAATTTTCTTCACTTTCTCTATGTCTTCCTTTAGCTCTTGAGGCATCTTTAAGATGGCTGTTTTGAAGTTTTTTGGTCTACTATATCTGCCAAGCAGTCTTTCTCAGGGACAGGTTCTATTGAATTATTTTTTCTTTGACTGGGTCATACTTTCTTGTTTCTTTGTGTACCTTGTAATATTTTGCTTAACAATGGACATTTGTATCTAAATAATCTGGGAACTCGGGAAAGTAGAATCTCTCTCTTCCCCAGGGTTTGCTGCTTTTTGTTACTCTTGTTGGTTATTTGTTCATTTTTTCAAATTGCCATAGGCTGTATCTGTGTAGAGGTCTCCTCATATCTTTTCTGAGACTTTCCTTAGGTATGTCTGGTCACTTCCTAACTTTCCCTGTAAATGCTGTTGTTTTTTGAGTATCTTACTCTTTAATCTCTGGGTCCCCAAATTGGGTTAAGAAATAAATAAACTGGGGGAAAAAAGAGATGGCAGCCTTTTAAATCCCTCGGAAGTCAGTTTGATCGAAGGGGAAAGAGTCCCCAGTAACGGGGAGGAGA
Organism: Oryx dammah; assembly: GCF_014754425.2. Taxonomy (NCBI): domain Eukaryota; kingdom Metazoa; phylum Chordata; class Mammalia; order Artiodactyla; family Bovidae; genus Oryx; species Oryx dammah. The sequence continues at coordinate 63,049,412 of NW_024070200.1, read as the reverse complement.
TGCAAAAACCACGGCTGCCGGTCTCTTAGACGGCAGCTCTGTAATCAAAAGCAGCAACCAGAGGTCACATTTGGGAACAAATCTTAATACTCGGAGGACAGGAGAACAGAGTCCTTTCTGCCCTTCCTGGCTCCTCGAAGAAGTGTGCAAGGTGCTCCAGGAGCACAGACACGCTGCCTGATATGTGGCTGGGGTGGGTGAGGGGGAGCGGCTACTGTGCCAAGAGCTGAAATTCACCAAAATTAACCACGGTTTATCATCTAAGTCTTCCCCTGAAAGTTGTAAGCGTTTAACAGATTCTAGAGTTCCAAAACTGTACACCGGAGAAATTCTGCCAGTACAATTGTTGGTAAAGAGATAGATTCCTGGCATTTCCTACTTCATCGTGTTCACAGAATCCGCCTCGAAACTCAGATCTTTTAACAGAAGATTAGAAAAAGCTAAAGAAAGAATTTGAGAACTGGAAGTTAAGTTAGTAGGTATCATCCAGAATGAAATACTGAAACACATTTAAAAATGGAAAATATGAAAGAAGGATTAAAAGATACAGAAGATTAGAAGTTAGAAGATCAACACACAATTAGAGTCAGAGTAAAGCAAAGAAAGAACAAGGCAAAGTCAAAATTTGAAGAGATAATGGCCAGAAATTTTCAGAATTGTTGGAAGTATGGAATATATTCATGGTGGTGAGAGTGAGTGAGTGATAGTTGCTCAGTCATGTCTGACTCAAGTGACCCTATGGACTATAGCTCACCAGGCTCCCCTGTCCATGGGATTCTCCAGGTAAGAATACTGGACTGGCTTGCCATTTCCTTCTCCAGGGGATCTTCCCGACCCAGGGATCAAACCCGCATCTCTTGCATCGGCAGGCCGATTCTTTACCATCTGAGCCACCAGAGAAGCCCAATCCTCAGTGGTATTCCTCAATAAATACATAATAAAATGTGCTTTGCCTTATTGTGGTGGGAGTTAGCAGGACTTGGGAAATTTTCAAATTGTGTTAAATTAGGACCACACCATCCTACCCCCTGATTTAACCTCCAGTGTCAGGGTGATACTACACTGTAATATCAGCCCTTACTCTGGATGGGAAATGATGGTTTACAGCCCAGCTGAACTAGAGCAGAGGAGGTTCTTCAGAATACTGATCTCAGATTAGGATTCCTTTGAATTCTCCCAAAAGAGCCATGAAGTTTCACTTTTTAAAACCAGTATTATTGATGAAAAAAATCATAACTTCCTCAAAGGAGAGAAATAAAATCCCCATCAGGTTCTATATCAACAATCAAGGCCAAGGCGCCAGAAAAATTTCACATGCTTTGTCTTGTCATGAGTTACAATCATTGTTCTGGGAATTTTCTCAGAGGCTTGGCATTTTTCCTTATAAACAAAACTACATATCATTCTTGAAGCTGTCTGATAATTGGAATGCAAGCCATTGCAGCATCTTTTCCAGGCCAAAGTGTGATGCCCAGAGGTCCCAAGTGACTAGCAGGGGTTTGGGTTTCACTTTTTGCTCACCAGGGAAACATCCCCCTTTCGGGATACATGTTGAGATGGCCATCGCCTCAGACCACTCCAGTCTGAGGCATCTCCTGCGTGGGTATCACAGGGATTCTTCCTCTACCCACAGAGACTGTGATTTTCTCTGTCTGGAGACAAGGGCTAAGTTTTCTGAGGACCCATTAATGTGGACTTGAGATCCCTGTAATCTCTGGGTCAAGTACACATGGCTGGTACTGTGTGTTCCTTACTTATAATTTAATTCTGGGGTGAAGTTTACAAGATAAAGTTTTATGACTTCTTGGATAAAGGGATGTAGGCTTAGAGATAGTTTAAATAAATCTGACTGAAACAGAAAAGAAATAATCTTTGGCAAGCCTCCCCCATCCGCTAGTCAGCTTTCTTCTAACTTCCCTCATTTCCTTTCTTCTTTCCTCTTTGTTAATAATATCAGGGTATCATATAGTCTAGGTCCCTAGTACCCTGAGCACAGAGTCCTGATTCCTCTGGAGGCAGATTAGAAAACGTCCTCACATCCGTCTTGTTATCGCCCCTTCTGGTGGTGGTGCTGGACCCTTTCCTATGCGCGTGTAAGACTGCCGCTGTGGGAGAGGTGGGTGACTCACGAGTATTCTCAGCCGTCTCGACGGTCTTCTCTCATCAGAGTACGAGGTCTCCCCTTCCCCAGTTTCTCCTCCACACCAGTCTGTCTCCTGTGCTTCCCCTTACACTTTTCCTAGCTCATAAACCTTCAGTGACTTCCCGTTCTCTTAAGGTCGAGGCTAATCTCATTCCTCTGTATTTAGTCTCAGAGGTTAAAATGTCCGCCGCCAATGCAGGAGACCCGCGTTCGATCCCCGGGTCGGGAAGATCCCCTGGAGAAGGAAATGGTAACCCACTCCAGTATTCTTAGCCGGAGAATCCCATGGACAAAGAAGCCTGGTAGGCTACAGTTCATGGGGTCGCAAAGAGTCGAACACGACTGAGCGACTTCACTTTCACTTTCCTTAGTCTGATGCCAAACCTCACCCTGATTTCCAGCTCTCATCTGCTCTAGTGGTTCTCAACCAGGGGCTCCCTAGAGGGTGTTTGGAAACGTGTGGAAGCCTTTTGGTTGTCTCAAGGATGGGAGTGGCAACTGGCATTTTGTGGGAAGGTTCCAAGCGTGCAAAGTGCCCTCTGATGTCCAGGATGGCCTGACACACTGAACAATTGTCCCATTCTGATGCCAGTAGCTCCCCTGTGTAGAAACACCGCTTGATTCTGACCAGACTTGCTCACTCTCCACCCATCAGACCAGTTATGTATGTTTGTCCCTTGTTCCTCCATCCTACCTGGAACTTCCTTCCTTTCTTCTCTACTTATCTGAGTTCAAACATTTTCAAGAACTGCCCTGTTTACATGCCCTTCTGAAGCCATCATGCCCTGTGATCCCTCAAAGCCACCCTCATCTGTGAGCTAGAGGCTGCAGATCACATGAGGGATGTGGACCCCGAAGTAGCACAGGCCTGAGTTTGAGGGTCACTCCCTCACTCTACACGTGTGGTCTGGGGGAATCACCCCTGCCAAGTCTAGTTTCCACATGTCTGAAATGGAGGCGACAACGGCTCCTCCTTAGAAGGGCTCATGAGGATTGGATGTCACATGGTAGTTGCCCACCACCGTCTGGCATGTGCTGGGAACTCCATTCATGCTGCTGCTGCTGCTGCTGCTAAGTCACTTCAGTCGTGTCTGACTCTGTGTGACCCCATAGACGGCAGCCCACCAGGCTCCTCTGTCTCTGGGATTCTCCAGGCAAGAACACCGGAGTGGGTTGCCGTTTCCTTCTCCAATGCATGAAAGTGAAAAGTGAAAGTGAAGTCGCTATGTTGTGCCCTACTCTTAGCGACCCCATGGACTGCAGCCTACCAGGCTCCTCCATCCATGGGATTTTCCAGGCAAGAGTACTGGAGTGGGGTGCCATTGCCTTCTCCTACATATTTTTAATTCCTTTCTACACAATGTGCGCATTCACTAAACATGTGTGGAGGCACCATTCAAAGACCGTCCCATCATTCTAGACAGAGACTGTGTAGGCAGAGACTCATTCGGTCACATAAAGTGTCTTAGGATGTAAGTCATCGAGAAGGTGGAAAGGAAGAACCACCTGGGAGGCAGCTCCCACCGAATCCTGACTTTTCACTGAGCAGGAGTGAGGGGCTGCCCCTGACAGAGAGTGCTGCTCCCACGCCAGCTTCCCAGCTGCTCTCAGCTGCTCTCTCCTTGCCTGGCTCTGCACTACAGACACCCCAGTCACCTCGGAATCTTCCCAGTTTGGCTTCACTCTATGTCCTGTGAAACATCATTGTCTCCTAGTCAAGAAACAGTAGATATGGAGTCAGAGGACCTCTTCACCTGTTCACATTTATCCAGTATAGGGTGGCACAGATATCCAGGGAGTGTGCAAGGACTGAGGCTAAGCCAACTCCGGTTCCTTGGCCTGAGCCCGAAGCCCAGGCCCCCACAAGCTGTGCATCAGCTCTTAGCAGGCACTCAGGGGCTGACTGATGACAGCTCAGGATGTCACTGACTCAGTAACCCTTAAGAAATGAGAGCTGTTGAAATTCCTGGTAATGGAGGACCAAGAGTGATATAGCAAGTCAGAGAGCGCTATCTAATCCCTCCTTAAGATGGTCTACTTCCGAAGCTAGCAATACCCCTGAAGTCCAAGGAGACCCATCAGGAGCATTTCAGACCGCCTACAGAAGTAGCTCAGGCACAAGGCACGGGATTTGCTATGCTTCCAAACAAGGATGTGGTCCCAACCAGATGTGGGTCAGTACACTGATGGAGCGAACAGCACTGTCCTTTGCAGGGGAAAGAGTGAGGCTTGGGCATATGGCCTGGTTCTGGGCACCTCACAGAGCTTCCCTGGGCATCTGCCTTATCTATTCCACAAGAATGTTCATCTTTAAAGACTGTTTTTACGATGGTGATGATCCGGATAAACACTCAATAGACTTTTACCCGAAGGATTGCAAGTAGTTGCAATGATCCTGTTGATTTGGCTGCTGGCCTTTCTCACAGAAGACTTTCCACCCAACATCCACAAAGCCTCCATGAGGATGCTGAGGTCTCTCTTGTCAGCTGGAGAGAGGGCCTTCATCTGACCAGGTTGTATGTTCCTGGCTCAAGCTCTGCTCCTGACTTCAGTCATCTGTCAGTTAACTCTTTGGACCAACCCTTCTTTGTGTCTTCACTGATTCTGCTCCCAGCACTGGGGCAGGACTCTGGGGAGCGGGTCAGATGGCACCTGTGACCCAAAGGCTAGAATCAAGAGGCTGCAATGACTCTCACTGCCCACACTCCCCTGGACAACCCCTGATGTCCAGGCAGAACACCCAGGTGAAAAGTGACAAGTACCAGTTTGGGCTCCTGTTCTTGGAGAGAGCTCCTGACCTGAGCATATCCTAAAAAGAAAGGCCAAGCAGACTCCCCTGGTGAAGGACTAACACAGCCTCCTGCCCTGGAAGCCGGGGCAGCCCTGCCTTCAACATGGGGAAGCAAGAATCCTTCTCAAAGCCATCTCTACCCCACGTCCCAGGGTGCTCAGGTCAGGAACCACCCGGGAGCCACCTGCAGGCCCTTGTGCTCTGGCCTCATCCACTTAGGAAATTCAGGTCAACTCAGGGGAAGAAACCTTAATGAAAAACCTTTTAATCAAAACACCTATATTCACCAGGTTATTTTGGAAAGACTCTTTTGTAACAGAAAGAGAATCACAATAAAATAGACTCACATGAAAGATATACTTAGAACCCAGCAACACCAACCCTCACAAACCAAAATAGTCCTAACTCTTGTCACCAGTGGGGAGGCAATCTTAGAATGGTGGCTCCACGGGCAGCAAAGCCCGAAGAAGCGACCCTAAGCATCTGAAGAGAGAATTAATTCCCGAAACTCTTGCTGGTTTCCACTGCTGCTGCTGCTGCTAAGTCGCATCAGTCGTGTCCGACTCTGTGCGACCCCATAGATGGCAGCCCACCAGGCTCCCCTGTCCCTGGGATTCTCCAGGCAAGAACACTGGAGTGGGTTGCCATTTCCTTCTCCAATGCATGAAAGTGGAAGGTGAAAAATGAAAGTGAAGTCGCTCAGTCGTGTCCAACTCTTCACGACCCCATGGACTGCAGCCTACCAGGTTCCTCCGTGCGTGGGATTTTCCAGGCAAGAGGCTGGTTTCCACAGTGGAGAGCAAATACATGCATTTCAGACTGCTGACAATGAAGCAAATGGAGACTTTTCTCTGGTTAACCCTCCATGAAGTCTCAGTCCATGGGATTTTCCAGGCAAGAGTACTGGAGTGGGTTGCCATTCTCTTCTCCATGGGATCTTCCCTACCCAGAGATTGAACCCGGGTCTCCTGCATTGTAGGCAGACACTTTACCCTCTGAGCCACCAGGGAAGCATCTCCATGAATTAGACAATTTTATTAACTGATTCTTGAGTATCTCAGGCCCCTTGAAAATTATGCTGAACTGACATTGGTAAGACAAGCAGATTATTCACAATCTCTATCTTGACAAAATCAGATATCTCAAATCCTTTTTGGAAGTGAGATAGAAAATAAAGTACAAAAATCCACCCAACCATGTGGAAAAGAAATGGATACATTGTGATAAGTTACTTTTTTGTAGCCCTTTGGAGGCCTGGAAATGTTAAGTGTCTTCTCAGAGTTGTGGCATTGGCAACCCTCCAAAATTTGAGAGGCACCTCGAGGCATTTGGAAGAAAGCACCATTTGGCCAGGAAAAGTGGTACCAAGGGAGGATTTTGGTCCAGGAATTACAAGGAAAGTAACAATAATATCAATCAAATGACTAGAGTTGGCTTTGCACAGGCTGTCTATGCAGCAATTGGCAAAAAATGTCTTTCTGTTTATTTGCATAGTTGACCAAAAAATTCTTCTTCCCTAGAATGCATTAACTTCTTGATCTACTTGTTCTTAAAGCTCTGGAGGTCATAGATTCCTTTGTGAATACAGGGACCAGAAGTTCCTGCTGGCACACAATTAAAAATGAATTTGAAAGGACCCCAGAGTCAATCCATCGGCCCTGGCCTGGAGCGTCTGTGTTAAAGTGGGCTCCATCTGTGACCTGTGAACTAAGGATGGGTGCAGGTCCATCTCCTGAGCACGTCACTGTCAGGGACCAGTCTTCTCTGGGATCTGACAGGACTATTCTGATCACAAAAGAAGGGCTTGCAGCGCTCCAGTCTGCCCTGTAGACCTACAACACCATGGCTACGGTGGAGGCATCCATCTTCACCCACCCATGGCCATTTCTCCCAGGCTTTCAGGCATTTAAAAAATACTGGCTGTCGTGACCAGCCAGGCAGGTCTAAGCCAACACAGCCTAGCAGTAGTCAAATCCCGACTGTCCCCATTAGGTTTCATCCTGTAACTGGTGCACTGGCGCACATATGGCAACCTCAGGCAGCCTCAGTGGCCAGTTGGGTTCATCTAGGCACAGGTTTACGCCTGGACCAATTCCTCACTTCAGAGCATTTGTCAAATAAATTATGAAAAAGACCAGTAGAATGAACAACCCAATGATTTGACTCAGAAGTGATTCATGTCACTTCCCTCATAGCTCTTGGGCTCAGAGGAGTCCTGTGGCCCTGCCTAAGGAGGGGGAAAAATGAAACCTCTATGTGGTCTAAGTACTGGGTCCAGACAAGCCTGGAAGGCTCCTGCACACACCGGGTAGATGGACACGCTCAGGGTCACTGGTGTGGAGGGCTGGGCCGGGCTTCCAGCCTGGCTCTGTGTACTCGGCCTCTGAGCTCCAATCAGTCAGCGAGAGGGAGGGTGTGGAGGGGACAGTAGACACAGCAGGCTCTTGCTCTGCGCAGTGCGCTTGGGGGGCGCTGGCAGCTCTCTGCAGGCTGGGGGGCTCCTACCCCACCCTCGCCTGGGAGCAGGCATGTCAACAGCACGCCTGGTGCCTTTCAGGTCTTAGAACACTGGCCATCAGATAGGTGGGTTTTCCTGACGTTGCTGACATCTGACTTGGCAACATGCCACGGTGACCGCCTGCCCCTGGAGTCACCTTGCAGCCTTGAGGCGCAGGGTGCAAGGTCTCAGTCAGCTCGGGCTGCCGTGATGAAATACCACACACCGGGGGCTCAAACACAAAGCAGTTATGTCTTGCAGTTCTGGAGGCCAGAAAACCAAGCTCAAGGTGCCAGCAGATTTGGTTCCCCTTGGGAGCCCATTCCTGGCTTGCACACAGCTGCCTTCCCACCGTGTCCCCACACAGTGGAGAGAGCAAGTGTGCTGGGGTCTCTTTCTCTCCTAAGAGCTCTAATACCATCTTGAGGGTCTCACCTTCCTGACCTCACCTTAACCCAATCACCTCCCAAAAGCCCACTCTTAACGCCATCACATTGGAAGTCAGCACCAAGCCTGTGGCCTTAGGGAGGACACAAACGTTCTGGCTGCAACACACACTTGGGTTCTGAACGTTCAGCGTCACTGCGGTGCACGGCGCACATCTTCCTTCCTTCCCGGGCTGCTCCTACCAGGGGGCAAAGGGCACAGGAAGCCTTCCCTGTGGCTTCCTGGGAGGCCTCAGAAGGGCAGAGAGGCAGTCAGGGGTGGGGAAGGGAGGCTGGCTTTAGTTTTGAGGTTTGTCGACTTCCACCCTGACACCCTGCCCGCAGTGGGGGCACAGGCGGGCATGGCGCAGCTCCCTGCTCTGGGCGGAAGAGTACAGCAGGGGCTGTTCCCAGGGTGGCGTCTGGGAAGGAACACACCTCACAGCAGCTCCTCAGGCCTGTGCAGTGGCGAGCTGGGGCCCTGGGAGGGAGCCTGAAACACTAGCTAAGACGTGTTTGGAGCTGAGCCTCTGGCCCAGGTTCGTGGGTCCGGCTGCCTCTCCCTCACCCCTGGTTCAGGCCTTGCTTGACTTATTCTGTTGTTCTTCAGCCACTCAATCCTGTCTGACTCTTTGTGACCCCATGGACTGTAGCTCGTCAGGCCTCCGTGTCCATCACCAACTCCAGGAGCTTGCTCAAACTAATGTCCATCGAGTTGGTGATGCCATCCAACCATCTCATCCTCTGTCATCCCCTTCTCCTCCCACCTTCAATCTTTCCCAGCATCAGAGTCTTTTCTAGTGAGTCAGTTCTTCACATCAGGTGGCCATAGTACTGGAGTTTCAGCTTCAGCATCAGTCCTTCCAATGAATATTTAGGACTGATTTCCTTTAGGACTAACTGGTGTGATCTTCTTGCAGTCCAAGGGACTCTCAAGAGTCTTCTCCAACACCACAGTTCAAAAGCATCAGTTCTTCGGTGCTCAACCTTCTTTATGGTCCAACTCTCACATCCATACATGACTACTGGAAAAACCACAGCTTTGACTAGAAGGACCTTTGTTGGAAAGTATCATCCCTGCTTTTTAATATGCTGTCTAGGTTGGTCATAGCTTTTCTTGCAAGGAGCAAGCATCTTTTAATTTCATGGCTGCAGTCACCATCTGAAGTGATTTTGGAGCCAAGGAAAATAAAGTCTGTCACTGTTTCTATTGTTTCCCCATTTATTTGCCATGAAGTGATGGAACCGGATGTCATGATCTTAGTTTCCTGAATATTCAATTTTAAGCCAATTGTTTCATTTTCCTCTTTCACCTTCATCAAGAGGCTCTTTAGTTCCTCTTCACCTTCTGCCATAAGGGTGGTATCATCTGCGTGTCTGAGGTTATTGCTATTTCTCCTGGCAATCTTGATTCCAGCTTGTGCTTTACAATCAGAGGGCCTGAGCACCTCACTCTCTCAGGGGCACCCCCTTATTTCTCTGAATCCTATCTTTCCCTTCCTTGCTGCTGCTGTGATAACTGCCCTGGGAATCTGGCTGGCAGGGCGGATCATTCCCACAGACAGCCCAGCCTGCGGGGAGAAGCTGGAATCTTCTGTCGGTAATAGGGCCACATTTTTCACTTGCATCAGCATTGAGAAGCTGCAGAGCCCAGTTTTCCTGTAATTTGCTCTTCCCGCTCTTGCAGCCCTTGGCTGGGTGATGTAATGAATGCCTCTGCATCCACTGCTTCCTACAAGGATTTCTTTGGCAGGCTGTGTGGAAGCCTGAGGCCCACCAGAATGTTCCATTTTGTTGAACTGTCCTTCCATTTCTCTTTTTCCATCACCCTCTTGGTCTACCCTGAGACTTTCTGAATCAAATCAAGGCAGCATATTCTGGCTCAGCCTTTTCCGACCAAAAGTTCACTGTGTTTCCTTACAAACCAGGAAGCTTCATCTTGAGAATCTCTGAGAAACTCACTCAGCTGATTACAACATTGCTAGACTTTTGGCAGAACATATGTTTATCCATTTAATTATCATTATTAAGTTTCTCTCCCACTCAAATTTTTGGCTTTATGTATTATATCATTTTTGGCTGAGTGTGCCTGACTAGGAAGGGGGGGGGGTTGGTACATGGAAGGGTAAAAGATATAATTTGTTCTTCTTGATTATCATTTTCTCCCAAGGACAACTATAAAAGAGCTACCCATGGCACTAAGCAAATCTTCCTTTCTTGAAATCAGTTTTCTTTTGTTTCCCTCAGAAAGTCCCTTCTATTGTTTCTGCCCTCCTCGAGTCTTACTCACACTCAATCACTTCCTACTGGGGTTATAAATAGGTTTTGTTTCACCACTGGTCTAAAATGATGTCTTTTGAATATCCCAGAAACCAGACAGAGAGGAGAAAGATTGAATCTCAGCTCTGGAAAGTAAAATATTAGTCATCTGCTTTACTCATTTGTGAAACATGGTGAAGGATTAAAGTCCAACTCGCTTGTCCAGATTTCCAAAGTTTCCATAGTCCTACTTATTCCTGTAACTCAAATCAACTTCACCTGTTACAGACGCCTTCCTTTCTTTGGTACATTTGCATTTCCGTCGACTGTTTCCAAGCCACTGGCAGGGGAGATGGTGGGGAGCTGTGGGTGACTCTCCTTGAGAACAACAGGCCTGCCCACTTTCCCACTCAGATCCAGAGGAGGACCTGTGCTGCTGCCTCCCAGGACTCTCTTGCCTTTGGGGTACCCAGTTCTGAAAGGACCCCCACATTTGACTCTGCTGTAACCTAACACACACCTTCTTTCTTTTGCCCACCACCAATCGTCACAATAGCTCAGCTGGTAAAAATTTTGCCAGCAGTGCAGGAGACACCAGCTTGATTCCTGGGTCAGGAAGCTCCCCTGGAGAAAGGATACGCTACCTACTCCAGTGTTCTTGGGCTTCCCTCTTGGCTCAGCTGGTAAAGACTTCGCCTGCTAGGCAGGAGACCTGGGCTGGGAAAGTCCCCTGGAGATCTTGAAAAGGCTACCCACTCCAGTATTCTGGCCTGCAGAATTCCATGGACTGTGTACATCCATGTGGTTACAAAGAGTCGGACATGACTGAGCGAGCTTAATCCTCACCAGGGCCCCCTGTTGTAAGTTTGCTCCACAGGATGTAGGTGCCAGTCCAGAAGGCGGCCGCCAGGACACAGGCCACAGTGCTGAGGGCCCATGCTGTTGCCGACATGGTTGACATGTCTCACATGTCTGGGATCCTGACGGTTTTCTCCTCTCTTTCTGCTCTATTTAGTGGTCCTCAGGTGGCGCTAGTGATAAAGAACCCACCTGCCAGTGCAGGAGACGTAAGCAACACGGGTTCGATCCCCTCATTGGGAAGAACCCCTGGAAGGAGGGCGTGGTAACCCACTCCAGTATTCTTGCCTGGGGAATCCCTTGGACAGAGGAGCCCGGTGGTGCCTGGGAGGGAGCTCCAGCTTGAGGACCACATTTCCCATCTCCCTGGCATCCAGGCCCTGTGACTGGGTCTTGTGCCAGGGGCATGTGAGCAGCCACGCCGTGTGGTCACCTCTAGGTTGGGTTCTTAAGGAGCAGGTGTCACTTGCCTGTCCTCCTCTCCACCTGCTGGTTGGACACAGAGCAAGTCTAGGGGTTGGTTGTTATAGTTCATACGCTAATTCATGTCAACTCTATGACCCCATGGAGTGCAACACACCAGGCTTCCCTGTCCTTCACCATCTCCCAGAGTTTGCTCAGATTCATGTCAATTGCGGAGAAGGCAATGCCACCCCACTCCAGTACTCTTGCCTGGAAAATCCCATGGACGGAGGAGCCTGGTGGGCTGCAGTCCATGGGGTTGCTAAGAGTCGGACATAACACAGTGACTTCACTTCCACTTTTCACTTTCATGCATTGGAGAAGGAAATGGCAACCCACTCCAGTGTTCTTGTCTCGAGAATCCCAGGGACGGCAAAGCCTGGTGGGCTGCCGTCTATGGGGTCTCACAGAGTCGGACACGACTGAAGCAACTTAGCAAAAGCATCAGCAGCATGTCAATTGAATCAGGGATACTAATCTAACCATCCCATCCTCTGCTGCCCTCTTTGCCTTTTGCCTTCAATCTTTCCCAGCATCAGGGTCTTTTCCAATGAGTCAGCTCTTAGCATCAGGTGGCCAAAGTACTGGGGCTTCAGCTTCAGCATCAGTCCTTCCAATGAATATTCAGGGTTGATTTCATTTAGGATGGACTAGTTTGATCTTCTTGCAGTCCAAGGGACTCTCAAGAGTCTTTTCCAGCACCACAGTTTGAAAGCATCAATTCTTTGGCCCTCAGACTACTTTATGGCCCAACTCTCACATTCATACACAACTACTGGAAAAACCATAGCTTTGACGATATAGATCTTTGTCAGCAAAGTGATGTCTCTGCTTCTTAATATGCTGTCTAGGTTTGTCATAGCTCTCCTTCCAAGAAGAAAGTGTCTTTTAATTTCATGGCTACAGTCACTGTCCATAGTGATTTTGGAGCCCAAGAAAATAAAATCTGTCAGTTACTGCTTTTTCCCTTTCTATTTGCCATGAAGTGATGGGACCAGATGCCATTTTGGATGTTGAGTTTTAAGCCAGCTTTTTCACTTTCCTCTTTCACTTTCATCAAGAGGTTCTTTAGTTCCTCTTCACTTTCTGCCTTTAGAGTTGTATCATCGTATCCTCTGCATATCAGAGGTTCTTGATATTTCTCCCAGCAATCTTGATTTCAGCGTGTGCTTCATCCAGCCCAGCATTTCACATGATGTATTCGGCATATAGGTGAAATAAGCAGGGTGACAATATACAGCCTTGAAGTACTGCTTTCCCAATTTGGAATCAGTCCAGTTCTAACTGTTGCTTCCTGACCTGCATATAGGTTTCTCAGGATACAGGAAAGGTGGTCTGGTATTCCCATCTCTTTAAGAATTTTCCACAGTTTGTTGTGATCCACACAGTCAGAGGCTTTGGCATAGTCAATAAAGCAGAAGTGGATGTTTTTCTGGAACTCTCTTGACTTTTCTATAATCCAGCAGATGTTGACAATTTGATCTCTGGATCCTCTGTCTTTTTTAAACCCAGCTTAAACATCTGGAGTTTCTTGGGTCATGTGCCACTGAAGCCTAGCTTGAAGGATTTTGAGCATAATCTTGCTAGCATGTGAAATGAACACACTGTGTGGTAGTTTGAGCATTCTTTGGCATTGCCTTTCTTTGGGATTGGAATGAATGCTGACCTTTTCCAGTCCCGTGGCCCCTGCTGAGTTCTCCAAATTTGCTGACATGTTGAGTGTAGCACTTTCACAGCATCATCTTTTAGGATTTTAAATAGTTCAGCTGGAATTCCATCACCTCCACTAGTTTTGTTCACTGTAATCCTTCCTAAGGCCCACCCACTTGACTTCACACTCCAGGATGTCTGGCTCTAGGTGAGTGACCACACCATCACGGGCATCTGGTTCTTTAAGACTTTTTAAGATACAAGATGGAAGTGTACTGGCCCCTGGCAAAACACACGGGGGAAACGTTGCCCACTGACCAGCAATGGGACTGTTATGCATTGAGACGTGAAGTCTGCTGCAGAAACCCAGCACCGAGTGGTAGACCCTATGTTACAGCAGCCAGTGCTCCCATCCCTCCCCCATCTTTGGCCTCTCTGGAGCTGCCGCCCACTCTCCCATGGGGCCGGCTTCCCACAGTGGTTGACACCAGTGCCCCAAGGGCCAGCTGCACAGGCAGTCCAGAACCTCCAAATCTTCTGGCCAAGGGACCTCTCCTGTCCCTTGAGTGCTCTTTCCAGCCCGTTCTCTGTCCCCACAGAGATAAGCAGGGTGCTTCCATAGCATGGTGAGGCAGGCCCAGCCTGCTCTGCTTCAGTTCTCACACTTGCTAAATGAGGTAGTAGCCTCTAACCCACAGGGAAACTGTGAGGCTTTCAAGGTCCAAATCCCTCCAAAGTACTGGGAGCAGAGTTGAGGGGCTGGGAAGCCTTGACTCTATCCCACCCGCTCCCCACTCCCCTCCCTGAGGAAGAAATTCACACACAAAACTTATGCTGTCTGCTTGCAAATCACCTGGAGAAGCAAAGGGGTCACCTCCCTAAAACCCCAAGCTAGCCAAGCCAGACGGGGCACGTCACCTCCTGCTGTGCTGTCCTGGCTGGGGAGCCCAGCAAGTTCCAGGAAGGCAGGGGACTGGGACTTGTCAGGAAGACCATCCAGGCTCATCAAGCTCTCAGCCCCACCAGGAGCCCCGGAAGGGGCCACAGGTGCTGTGTAGAGCCTGGGAGCCCCTGGCACCACACTTGGGCCTCCTGGTGACAGGAGGAAGATGTCCCAGAGCTAGGCGCCCAGCCCCGCAGGGCTGCAGCTGCCTCTGGCCCAGATGCAGAATCAGCACCACCCCTTCCCTTGTCTCCATGCGGTCCGAGCCTCAGCTCTGGAAACCTACCACCACTTCCCCGCAGCTGCACTGAGGGGACCTGTTGCCTCTCTTCCCAGCCAGGAACCAGCTTTTGGTCCTCTGGAGCCAGCTGTCCCCTCCCTGGCCTTACCCTCCATGCCTCCTGTGCTCTGGGCAGCCCACTCTCACGCCCTGAACTCAGCAAGAACACCTGCCAGGACCCAGGCCCAGCTCCTTGTCACCTATCATCGTTTCAAGACTCTGGCCTTTGTGGAAAACTTTCCACCTGAATGATGCTTTCCAGAAGCCCTCCCACTCCTCCAGAAGGTAGGCTCTCAGCAGAACACAGCCGTGAAATTTTTTAAAGAATGGGATCAGGGACAGAGGTCCTAATAACGCAGGACTTCTCAGTTCAGTTCAGTTCAGTCACTCAGTCGTGTCCAACTCTTTGTGACCCCATGAATCACAGCACGCCAGGCCTCCCTGTCCATCACCAACTCCCAGAGTTCACTCAGACTCACGTCCATCGAGTCAGTGATGCCATCCAGCCATCTCATCCTCTGTCCTCCCTTTTTCTTGCTGCCCCCACTCCCTCCCAGCATCAGAGTATTTTCCAGTGAGTCACCACTACCCATGAACTGGCCAAAGTACTGGAGTTTCAGCTTTAGCATCATTCCTTCCAAAGAAATCCCAGGGCTGATCTCCAGAATGGACTGGTTGGATCTCCCTGCAGTCCAAGGGACTCTCAAGAGTCTTCTAAAAACACCACAGTTCAAAAGCATCAATTCTTCAGTGCTCAGCCTTCTTCACAGTCCAACTCACAACCATACATGACTACTGGAAAAACCATAGCCTTGACTAGATGGACTTTTGTTGGTAAAGTAATGTCTCTGCTTTTCAACATGCTATCTAGGTTGGTCGTAACTTTTCTTCCAAGGAGTAAATGTCTTTTAATTTCATGGCTGCAATCACCATCTGCAGTGATTTTGGAGCCCCCCAAATAAACTCTGACTTTGTTTCCACTGTTTCCCCATCTATTTCCCATGAAGTGATGGGACCAGATACCATGATCTTCGTTTTCTGAATGTTGAGCTTTAGGCCAACTTTTTCATTCTCCTCTTTCACTTTCATCAAGAGGCTTTTTAGTTCCTCTTCACTTTCTGCCATAAGGGTGGTATCATCTGCATATCTGAGGTTATTGATATTTCTCCCGGCAATCTTGATTCCAGCTTGTGCTTCCTCCAGCCCAGCTTTTCTCATGATGTACTCTGCATATAAGTTAAATAAGCAGGGTGACAATATACAGCCTTGACGTACTCCTTTTCCTATTTGCAACCAGTCTGTTGTTCCATGTCCAGTTCTAATGGTTCAGTTGCTTCCTGACCTGCATATAGGTTTCTCAAGAGGCAGGTCAGGTGGTCTGGTATTCCCATCTCTTTCAGAATTTTCCACAGTTTATTGTGATCCACACAGTCAAAGGCTTTGGCATAGTCAATAAAGCAGAAATAGATGTTTTTCTGGAACTCTCTTGCT
>NW_024070200.1:63025874-63028613 GCF_014754425.2 Oryx dammah | reverse complement strand
CTGAGCCACAGTCAGCTCCTGGTCTTGTTTCTGCTGACTGTATAGAGTTTCTCCATCTTGGGCTGCAAAGTATAATCAATCTGATTTCGGTGTTGGCCATCTGGTGATGTCCATGTGTAGAGTCTTCTCTTGTGTTGTTGGAAGAGAGTGTTTGCTATGACCAGTGCATTTTCTTGGCAAAAGTCTAATAGCTTTTGCCCTGCTTCATTCCGTACTCCAAGGCCAAATTTGCCTGTTACTCCAGGTGTTTCTTGACTTCCTACTTTTGCATTCCAGTCCCCTATAATGAAAAGGACATCTTTTTGGTGTGTTAGTTCTAAAAGGTCTTGTAGGTCTTCATAGAACCATTCAACTTCAGCTTCTTCAGTGTTACTGGTTGGGGCATAGACATGGATTACTGTGATATTGAATGGTTTGCCTTGGAAACAAACAGAGATCATTCTGTTGTTTTTGAGATTGCATCCAAGTACTGCATTTCGGACTCTTTTGTTGACCATGATGGCTACTCCATTTCTTCTAAGGGATTCTTGCCCACAGTAGTAAATATAATGGTCATCTGAGTTAAATTCACCCATTCCAGTCCATTTTAGTTCACTGATTCCTAGAATGTCAACACTCACTCTTGCCCTCTCCTGTTTGACCACTTCCAATTTGCCTTGATTCATGGACCTGACATTCCAGGTTCCTATGCAATATTGCTCTTTACAGCATTGGACCTTGCTTCTATCACCAGTCACGTCCACAACTGGGTATTGTTTTTGCTTTGGGTCCATCCCTTCATTCTTTCTGAAGTTATTTCTCCACTGATCTCCAGTAGCATATTGGGCACCTAATGACCTGGGGAGTTCCTCTTTCAGTATCCTATCATTTTGCCTTTTCATGCTATTCAAGGGGTTCTCAAGGCAAGAATACTGAAGTGGTTTGCCATTCCCTTCTCCAGTGGACCACATTGTGTTCACTAGGGACCTTAGTCAATTTTAAATTCACATTGCCAGGATGGCTCAAGTCCCTCCTTGTTCAGGGATCAGAAGATCTATCTCCTGTCTTTTTGGAGTACAATCTCTGTCAAGCAGTGTTGGCTCTTTAGAGCTATCCTGAAAGATGTTATCCCTAGAAACCAGATTTTGGGGGCGTTCATGAGAATGGCACTCATTGGTAGTCCTGAATAGGTATCTGAGATCTCCCAGGGGCTCACAGGAGTATTGAGTGTCCTCTTCTGTCTTCTTCCATGGCTTGACTCGGGAGTAGTGAATCCAGGGGTCATGTCCTGGTACCTTGACTGCTGGTGGCCGAGGCTTAGCCTCTATGGTCTCAAAATTGGAGACTACTGCATACTCGGCTCTTCTTTTCCATCCAAGACAAAGCTGCTTCCATCAGTGTACCAGATTTCCTCAGGATTGGTCAGAGGATCTTCTGACAATCCCTCTCGGGGTTTTGTCCAGCAGTCCAAGGTTTCTAGACAAGAGTGAAAGGGGAGAGAGCCCTTAACCGGAGGTCTTCTGGAATCTGAGACTGGGCTGCATGAGCTTTCTGCTGAGTTTGTTTCTCTCTGTCCTGGTTTCCAGCACAATGGGCCTTCCCCTGCGCTGGATTTTCTTGGTGTTCCGCCTCTACGGCGGGAGCTTCGCAGAGTTGGGCTCCTGCTGTGCTTGGCTTCTCTGTGCGGAGGTTGTGTCAGCCTGGTTAAACCCGAGTCACGGCCCCATAGACGTCACGCGAGTGTATGTTCCTCAGTTCTTTGTCTCGTCACAACAAAGATTTGGAGTGACGGACATTAAAGCCCCCTCAGCGTGTCACAGCTCTCAAGTCTTGGATAGACCGTGTTATAGCTCTCAGGTCTCGAATGGACCATATTATAGCTCTTAGACAAATCAGTGTTACAGCTCAGTGCTACAGCTCTATTTTATTTAGAAGACAGCAGGAAAATCCATCTTCAAGGCATGAGGGCACGTCGATCCAAAGACACGAGGAGAAGAGTGCCCTAGTGCTCTTCTCAGCATTAAACCCTGAGCTCCTGAATATCAGCCAAGAAAAGCTCCATTTGGAGAAAATCTGGTTAGGTTCTGACCCCGTGGAGCTCATCAGCAGAAGCACCGTTTCTTTCTGAGATGTCCCCAGTTAGGAACAGGAATTCACACCCTAGATGACTGTTCTTCTGTGCAAGGTTTGACCTTATGCCTCCAGTTTCTCAAGTTGCAAATGACACAGAGAGGACATTCTGAAAGGACATGCCACAGGGTTTGTGAAAGAGCCTGGAAAGAGGGCAGCACTGGGCCCACACACGGTGTGATGCATGGCAGTTTGGAGGAAACTGCCTTGTAAGCCTTGATCCTGGGACTGCATCCTCACCCTTGCCTCCTGGACAATCTTTTTGTCTCTTTCCCCCTCACCAGAGGATGATGTCTGGAGGTTTCTAGAGGATGGACTGTACTGTCAGGAATTGCCTTTGCAACATTTTAATCACTGTCTCTTCATCAAGTGTTATAACAGATGGTTACTGAGCATTCATTGTCTTAAAACTGTGTTAAGTACCAAGTACTGCATAAATAAGGCACAAGGGCCCGTGTCCATGAGAGTCACGGTCTGAAGTTGGAGAGTCCCACAAGCAGGAACTAAAGAGCAGATAGGGACCAAAGGGACACCACCTACTCTGGGGATCAAAGAAGGCTTCAGGCTTAGGCTGGCAGGATGCCCAGGCGTGGACCAGGGGCAGAGAGTGTGAGTGGGGAGGGGGTCCAG
>NW_024070200.1:62902993-63025864 GCF_014754425.2 Oryx dammah | reverse complement strand
TGGACCAGGGGCAGAGAGTGTGAAGTGGTGGTGGTGGGGTGTCCAGGTGTGGACCAGGGGCAGAGAGTGTGAAGTGGGGAGGGGGTCGAGGCCATGCAAGACTGCAGTAACACTGGACCCAGAGAGGGTTAGTGAGATTGAGTGCTGCACCCCAGGAAGTGACCCAGATGCACCGGGAGGACTCAGCACTGGTCAGTGGGAGTTTGAATGTCAAAGGGCAAAGTGAGGATGCACTCCTGGCAGCTGAGTGTTGCTGGGTCGGCTATAGGTGTCACTGACTCCCAGATGCCATCAATTTTAAGCCGTCTCAGAAATGGTGAAGTGTAAAATGCTGTACATATTCCAAGATGAGAAGTGAAAGCCTCAGAGCCTGACAACTTTTTTTTTAAGTCCAGAAAGGATCCACAAGAGGGTTTTGAGGACAAAGAGAGCCCATGGGCTTCCTGAGGGGGCCTCACTCCCAGCACAGAGCTGCCTTTCTCCCCCAACCCACAGCACCCCAAAAGTCTCCCCTGAGCCATCTCCTCCCACCCCGGCTGTGAGGCGGCAGTTCCCCTGGATGCTCAGCACCACTGATAGTCCCTGTTTGCATTTTACCCACATTTTAAAAAATTTATTTATTTTTTATTGAAGGATAATTGCTTTATAGAATTTTGCTGTTTTCTGTCAATCCTCAACATGAGTCAGCCATAGGTATACATATGTCCCCTCCCTTCTGAACTTCCCTCCCATCTCCCTCCTCAACCCACCCCTCTAGGGTGATATAGAGCCCCTGTTTGAGTTTCCTGAAACATACAGCAAATGTTTCAAAATCACAGTGCCTCTAACAATCAATGTAGACATTGAAGGTGATGGTGTTTTTCTCCCTGAAAAGCTGTTAAACTGATGGTGTATCTTATAGTCATTTACAATCCAGCCTTAGACTACAATATTTGGTAATCCACAGGCCTAACAGATTATGCTGTGCGGACTGTGATTTACTAAAAAAATAAATTAAATAAGGCACTCATGCTTGTTTTACTTTTTAAATACTGCTGTCTCCAACTCGTCTCTCCTTTTTGTAAATGTGCATGGGAGCTACTTATAAACAAGTTTCGGCTTCTCTTGGGTAATTCCTCTTAAAAAGAAAACAACTGAGGAATATCTGGATGGTTACAGGAATTAGAATCCCAGATATTTTAGAGCGTGCCTTTTGCATCCACACCAAATAGTCCAGCTTTTGCAGAGGGAGAAATGACCACAGCAAAGCAAAGCTGGGCATTTGACGGGCTGCAGTCTGCTCCACTTGCTGCTGGACACTTGATGGTGCTGTGTGACACACAGCAGCTTGGTAATCATCACAGTAGTCCCACGACTCCTGCTTGGTTGTGGAGCCTGAGTCTTGAGGTCCAAGGGATGTGCCTGACACCACAGAGGCTTGAAGGCAGAAGCAGCTGATCCTGCAGAAGCACAGAGATCCCAAGGGCGCACAGTGTCCTCGGTGCTTTAACCCACGGTGCAAATCAGCTTTCCTTAATCCTCTTCCCGGGAGAAACTGGCGTGTACGACTCACCTCCCCTCTGCAGAGCAAGTCTGTGTCAAGTGGGTCCCCGGGTGAGGGTCAGCTCGCAGGCCTGTCTGCCTTCTCTCCATCTCTGCCCCCAGCTCATTGCTAGAAACGGCCCCTTGGCAGGCCTCATCACTTTCTGCCCCTTCCAGAGGGTAGTGAGGTCCACGCAGAAAGGTCAGCCTGGTGCTCCCAGCACTCCTCCACCTGGAGGCGGAGGGCTCAGGAGCCATCTCTTTTCACCCCTGCAAGCTAGGGCCCGGGGCCCATCAGGGCGGTGTTGGGAATACTTCTATCTGATGCAAGGACCTGGAGTGGGGTAGGAGGGCCCCCACCTTCTCCCCAGCCCGGTGTGATCCCTTAGATCCTCACACGAACCTCAGACAGAAACGGGTGCCAGTGTCTAGGTCAGGTGGGCAGTGGTCTGGTCGCTCCACGCCATACCCTTTGGGGACCTCAGCCAGTGGGCAGTTGGGCAGTCCTGTACTTGGCCCCTCTCTTGGGCAGCCTGGACTCCAGGATGATTATCAGTGTCCACCTCCCTTACTTGACTGGGCGAGGCAGGGGGAAGCCACAAAATCTGCCGGTCCCTCCAGAGCAGCCTGCGCCAACTTAGCCTTCCCCCCCCCAACCCCTAGTCCCCTCTTCTGACTGCTGGGGGGCAGAGCTGCTGGGGATGCAGTACGGGGCACTGATGGGGGTCGGGCAATTCCAGCTGCTCTTAGGAGGCCTTCAGGGTGTGTTGTCTCCAAGCCACACAAGCGTGGCCGTGTGCCAAGCCCAGCCTGGGACGCTAGAAGAGGGTGCCGGGGAGTGGAGCTGAGTCTTCTTAGGCAGCAGCTAATGCATCCCCCCTCCCATGCTCTCCTCATCGCCCTGAAGCTCAGGTGTGTGTTCATCACTGCCAGCTTCACAGCTCCACTGTTTTCATGGCCTCTCGCCACTTCGCTGAGCAAACATTGAAAGATGAGTCCTCACCTTTCCTGTCTCAATCCAGTGTCCAAAGACACTGGGAGCTCAACTCGACAAAGGAGGCCTCAGACAGGAAGCTTAACATGGTGAGAGTTATAGGCTGAGTTGCGTGTCCCGCTCAAAATCCTATGTTGAGGTTCCAACCCCCAGTCCTCCCCGCCCCCAGAATGTAACTTATCAGGAAACAGGGTCTTTGCAGATTGAACCAAGAGGAGGTCATTAGGCTGGGCTCTAATCCAATATGACTGGTGTGCTTATGCAATGGGAAAACTTGGATGCAGAAAAACACACATACAAAGGAGGACACCATGTGAAGATAAGAGTGGAAATCAGAGCAGTGTTTCAACCAGGGAAGGAAAGCGAGGATGGCCAGCAAACCACCTGAAGCTGAGAGAGGCCTGGATAGATGCTCTTCACAGCCTCCAGAAGGAACCAACCCTCCTGACACCTGGATCTCAGACTTCTGGCCTCCAGAACTGGAAGACAATACATTTCTATTGTTTATGCATCCAGTCTGTGTAAACTTACACAGTGACCAACATCCAGGATTCTCCAGAAAAGTTACAATTCCAAATGTTCTGAACCTGAATCCTCATAAGCTGCTAAAATGTTGCAGAAGTTCAAATTTCAGTTAGAAAATATTCTTTCTCAAGCTCTGCCTCCTAGGTTCCTTAAAAGCATCAAAACCCACTGAGGGACCATACATCTTGATCTAGGGTTCAGAAAATACAAACACCACTGATACAAGCCTGCCTTGTCAGGACTGGCTTTGCCCAGAAGGCGAGCAAAATGTTGCTCCTGCTCTCCAAACACACACAGGACGGTGTCAGGGCTGGGCCCACCCTGAGGGAGGCCTAGCAAGTCCTCGTGTGGCCCACAGACTGCTGACTCTTCTCAGCAGAAGGCTGGCAGCCCTGTCAGAGAGAGCCAGCGTGCACAGTGATGCTACCAGCTTGAGCTGCCAGGTCATGCTCTCACGGTACACGGCGTCAGCCAACAGGCTCCATGTTGTCCGTCACCGCCTGTCTGTGCTTCAGCGGGTCTCAACCCCACTGCCGTGACTCAGTCCACCGCAGTGACAAGTTAGGGTAATTCTAGTAAAACCAACCTCTGGTTTTCTAGGGGGATGGGGGGTGGGCGGCTTCCACGCACCATTAAGTTTCTCCAGCCAGAGCACTATGGGTTTTGGTTGCGTGGTGCTACTTGGCTTAGGTAAGGACGTACTTGTCTGTCCCTCTCCAGATGGGCTGAGAAGGAACCCAATGCCCTGGCAACACGCGCAGCACTGCTGCTGCTGCTGCTAAGTCGCTTCAGTCGTGTCCGACTCTGTGTGACCCCATAGACGGCAGCCCACCAGGCTCCCCCGTCCCTGGGATTCTCCAGGCAAGAACACTGGAGTGGGTTGCCATTTCCTTCTCCAGTGCATGAAAGTGAAAAGTGAAAGGGAAGGTGCTCAGTCATGTCTGACTCTTCGCAACCCCATGGACTGTGGCCCACCAGGCTCCTCTGTCCATGGGATTTTCCAGGCAAGAGTACTGGAGTGGAGTGCCACTGCCTTCTCTGATGAGCAGCACAGAATGTCCAAAAGCCTCAGTGGCCTTCGTCTGAGTGGAGAACACCATTCACTGTGAAATGTGCTCAGGTGGCTTCCATCAGAACCCAACCAGTGGTGGTATGTCATCCAAGTTCTGGGTGGATTGTTAGAAATGCCCCCCGGGGACGTCAGCCAAGGGCTCAGATAGACCAAATGCAGGGCAGTACATTTCTGGGTGGACGTGTGTGTGTGTGTGTTTAAACACAAACAAGTCTGAGTCACAGAATTTAAAACCTAAGGAAGGGAATTTTCAAGTAAGTCTCTTCAGCTCTACCTCTATGGGACCAACCAGCTTCAGCCATCCATTCATTTTTTATTCAGTGTTTGGCCTAAGAGATGAAACACATGATTAGAGAAACAGAGGCAGTGGCGGGTCGGGGAGTGGGAGAAAAAACCACCATGTTTAAAGCAACGAGGAATAAACCCTCCCTCCAAACCCAAACAAACAGGCCTGGCCAGGCCGTCCCTCCACCGGCTGGCCTGCTGCCTCACCTCACTCCAGCTTAGAGTAAACAAGCTGGGAAAGGAAATGCGAGTCGGGTGCAGCGCTGAGCATCCTCAAATACTGTCTAGTTCCTGGAAGGGACACAAGCCATTCCCAGCCTCCGCTAAGTGGCCAGATGTTTTCCTCATTAAGACTTTCCTAGGGTAGAAATGATCCTTGCCTGTTTAATGCAAGATTAGTTGGCTTTCTGTGAGGCCTAGGAGCTGTCTACTTTCAATTGCCTTTAGAGACAAAACTCTTAAACTGTCTTCTGGTACGCAGCATCGTCTATGAAATATTTACCCTGACTCCAGCCTAGCTGTCAGATTGACCTCCAGCTTACGGGAAATATCAACAGTAGATGATGAACAAGCTAAATGACATAAACAATAAACAGTCACACAAATCCACATTATGAAACATTCTCTAAGGCAACTCTTTTAGACTCTTTACTCAATCTCAGGAAACTAAAAATCAATAATAGATAGATAAGGTAGTGTTCTAGACTAAAAGAGACACAGTTAAATGTGATGCATAAACCTAGATTAAATTCTGATTAAAAATATCAAAATAGTCACAACAGACATTCTTGTGGTAATTGAGGAAATCAGAATATGGTCTAGATATTACATTTGCTATCGTTCAGTCACTTAGTTGTGTCCGACTCTTTGCAACTCCATGGACTGCAGCACGTCAGGCTTCCCTGTCCTTCACTATCTCCCAGAATTTGCTCAAACTCATCTCCATTGAATCAGTAACGCCATCCAACCATCTCATCCTCTGTCGTCCCCTTCTCCTCTTGCCCTCAATCTTTGCCAGCATCAGGGTCTTTTCTAATGAGCTGGTGCTTCACATCGGGTGGCCAAAGTATTGGAGCTTCAGCATCAGTTCTTCCAATGAATATTCAGGGTTGATTTCTTTTAGGATTGACTGGTATGATCTCCTTGCAGTCCAAGGGACACTCAGAGTCTTCTCTAGCACCACAGTTTGAAAGTATCAATTCTTTGGTGCTCAGCCTTCTTTATGGTCCAACTCTCACATTCATAATGACTACTGAAAAAACAACCGATTTAACTCTATGGACCTTTGTCAGCAAAATGACATCTCTGCCTTTTAACAGGCTCTCTAAGTCTGTCTTTCCCAGCATCAGGGTCTCTTCCAACGAGTCAGTTCTTCGCATCAGGTGGCCAAAGTGTTGTGGCTTTGGCTTCAGCTTCAGCTTCAGTCCTTCCAATGAATATTCAGGACTGATTTCCTTTAGGATTGACTGGTTTGATCTCCTTGCAGTTCAAGGGACTCTCAAGAGTCTTCTCTAACCTGACCCTGATGCTGGCAAAGATTGAAGGCAGGAGGAGTAGGGGATGACAGAGGATGAGATGGTTGGATGGCATCACCAACTCAATGGACATAAGTTTGAGCAACCTCTTGGAGTTGGTGATGGACAGGGAGGCCTGGCGTGCTGCAAGTCCACGGGGTCACAGAGTCAGATACAACTGAGCAAGTGAACTGAACTAGGTTTGTCATTGCTTTTCTTTCAAGGAGCAAGCTTCTTTTAATTTCATGATTGCAGCCACTGTCTGCAGTGACTTTGAAGAACAAGAAAATAAAATCTGTTTTTTTTTTTTCCTGTTTCCATTGTTTTCCATCTATTTGCCATGAAGTCATGGGACCAGATGCCATGATCTTCATTTTTTTTTATTTATTTTTTATTTTATTTATTTTTTTTTTTCAAGTCGCCCAGTCGTGTCCAACTCTTTGCGATCCCATGGCCTGTAGTCCACCAGGCTTCTCTGTCCATGGGATTTTCCAGGCAAGAGTACTGGAGTGGGTTGCCATTTCCTTCTCCAATGATCTTCATTTTTTGAATGTTGAGTTTTACGCCAGTTTTTTCACTTCCCTAGTGGCTCAGACGGTAAAGCATCTGTCTGCAATGCTGGAGATCTGGGTTCGATCCCTGGGTTGGGAAGATCCCCTGGAGATGGAAATGGCAGCCCACTCCAGTATTCTTGCCTGGAAAATCCCATAGACAGTGGAGCCTGGTAGGTTAGCGTCCATGGGATTGCAAAGAGTCGGACACGACTGAGTGACTTCACTTCACTTCATGAGGTTCTTTAGTTCCTCTTCCCTTGCTGCCATAAGGGTGGCATCATCTACATATCTGAGGTTATCGATATTTCTCCCAACAATCTTGATTTCAGCTTGAGCTTCATCAAGCTTGGCATTTCACATTATGTATTCTGCATAGAAGTTAAATAAGCAGGGTGACAATATACAGCCTTGACTTACTCCTTTTGCAGCTTTGAACCAGTCCATTGTTCCATGTCTGATTCTAACCGTTGTTTCTTGACCTGCTCACAGGTTTCTCAGGAGGCAGGTAAGATGGTCTGGTATTCCCATCTCTTTAAGAATTTCCCACAGTTTCTTGTGATCCATACAGTGTTTTCACACTGTTGAGAAAGTTCTGGGATCCACAACAGACTTCCCAACCTGGGAGTCTGGGAAAGGGAACTGAGAGTCCTTAGGGAATCTGACTTTGAAGGTCAGTGGGATTTGATTACAGACCTTCCACAGGACTGGGGTAATTAATAGAGACTCTTGGAGGGGACAGAAAAAAATAAAAATAAAAAAACCCTGTATGCACCAGGACCCAGGAGAAAGGAGCAGTGATCCCACAAGAGACTGAGCTAGACCTGCCTGTGTTTGGGAGTCTCTGGCTGAGACTGGGAGGGAACACAGCCCTACCCATCAGCAGAAAATTGGATTAAAGATTTACTGAGCATGGCCTTGCCCACCAGAGTAAGACTCAGTTTTTCCCACAGTCAGCCCCTCCCATCAGGAAGCTTGCACAAGCCTCTCATGAGGGCAGACAGAAGGAAAACCACAGTGACAGAAGACTAACCAAAAAGATCACATGGGTATGACATTAGAATACGGATCACCATTATTTTCTTAGGAATGGTGTGGCCATATGCTTATATTGAATAATGTCTTTATTCTTACAGGGTAGAGTATTTAGAGGTGAATTGTTATGATGTCCACAACTTTTAAATGATATGTGTATACACATAGGGATAAAGCAATGACATTACGATCTTCACAGTTGTTGGGTATGCATGGAGGTATTCATCACAGAATTTTTTCTACTTTTTTATGTGAAGACATTCATGTTAAAAAGCGGGTGGGAAAATAAGCAAAATAAAACACAGAGAAAACCAAGAGAATAAAAATAAATAAAAGGTAAAATATTTTTTAAACTAAAAATTTTTTTAAAGGATGGGGAACTGGCTGTAATTAGAAGACACATTCCACTACTTCCCTTATGAAAAACAGTGGAGAAAGTATTTCTGCAAGCACATATACAGGATTTCACTACAGCAGTTATCTCTCAGTACTGGTTCCAAGGCCCAGAAGAAAGGAAAATTCAAGAATGCTCACATCCTTTCTGTAAAATGGCATAGTATTTGCACATCACTATCATCTTCCTGTATATTCTAGATTATCTGTAATAAATAATACAAAGTAGATACCAGGTACATAGTCATCAGGACATTGTCGACGCTATGTACAAAACTGCTGGTGAGAAGCAAATTCAAGTACTGATTTTTGAAACTTTCTAGAATTTTTTTCTTCCAAGTGTTTTCCACCCATGATTGAAGCTGCAGACTTGGAATCTGAGGATATGGAGGGCCGACTGTACTAGTGAAACAGGACAGAGCAGTGTTATAAAATCCCAGTGCAAGTCAGAGGTGACTTCTGAGGATGAGGGAGGGGCACAGATATCAATGAATGCTATTATCAGCGTTCTAGTTCTTCGGTTGTGTGGAGGCTAGTATATTATTAATAAATGCATAAATAAAATGGGCCAGGCACAAACCAAAGATGGTAGCTCAAATACCAAGTGAAATCAAATATCGCCCAGTTCCTATACTTGGTTATGTGAAAATGAGAAAATGTCCTCATGTAGGAGTTCAGGAACATGGAAACAAACTATTATACTCATTATTTGAGTATAATAATAAATAGAAACATTATTATTATACTCATTGAGTATAATAATAAAGAGAAACATTTCACATATTTATTCAGTCTACAAATATTTATTAAGGGTCTGCTATATTCCAGGTGCATGATATGAATTATAGTATTTAGTAAAATGAGAGGAGCAAACCCATGTCCAAGAAGCGGTGGCTGCGTGGGTGCAGGAGGGCCGAGAGGAGCTACTCCACGTTCAAGGTCAGGAGGGGCGGCGGTGAGGAGATATCCCTGGTCCAAGGTAAGGAGCAGTGGCTGCACTTTGCCAGAGCAGCCATGAAGAATACCCTACACCCAAGGTAAGAGAAACCCAAGTAAGATGGTAGGTGTTGCAAGAGGGCATCAGAGGGCAGATGCACTGAAACCATAATCACAGAAAACTAGTCAATCTAATGACACTAGGACCACAGCCTTGTCTAACTCAATGAAACTAAGCCATGCCCGTGGGGCCACCCAAGATGGGTGGGTCATGGTGGAGAGGTCTGACAGATGTTGGCCCACTGGAGAAGGGAATGGCAAACCACTTCAGTATTCTTGCCTTGAGAACCCCATGAACAGTATGAAAAGGCCAAATGATAGGATACAGAAAGAAGAACTCCCCAGATCAGTAGGTGCCCAATATGCTACTGGAGATCAGTGGAGAAATAACTCCAGAAAGAAAGAAGGCATGGACCCAAAGCAAAAACAATACCCAGTTGTGGATGTGACTGGTGATAGAAGCAAGGTCCAATGCTGTAAAGAGCAATATTGCATAGGAACCTGGAATGTCAGGTCCATGAATCAAGGCAAATTGGAAGTGGTCAAACAGGAGAGGGCAAGAGTGAACGTTGACATTCTAGGAATCAGTGAACTAAAATGGACTGGAATGGATGAATTTAACTCAGATGACCATTACATCTACTACTGTGGATAGGAATCCCTTAGAAGAAATGGAGTAGCCATCATAATCAACAAAAGATTCTGAAATGCAGTACATGGATGCAATCTCAAAAATGACAGAATGATCTCTGTTCGTTTCCAAGGCAAACCATTCAGTATCACAGTAATCCAAGTCTATGCCCCAACCAGTAACACTGAAGAAGCTGAAGCTGAACGGTTCTATGAAGACCTACAAGACCTTTTAGAACTAACACCCAAAAAAGATGTCCTTTTCATTATAGGGGACTGGAATGCAAAAGTAGGAAGTCAAGAAACACCTGGAGTAACAGGCAAATTTGGCCTTGGAGTGTGGAATGAAGCAAGGCAAAGACTAATAGAGTTTTGCCAAGAGAATGCACTTGTCATAGCAAACACCCTCTTCCAACAACACAAGAGAAGACTCTACACACAGACATCACCAGATGGTCAATACTGAAATCAGATTGATTATATTTTCTGCAGCCAAAGATGGAGAAGCTCTATACAGTCAGCAGAAACAAGACCAGGAGCTGACTGTGGCTCAGACCATGAACTCCTTATTGCCAAATTCAGACTTAAATTGAAGAAAGTGGGGGGAAACCACTAGACCATTCAGGTACGACCTAAATCAAATCCCTTATGATTATACAATGGAAGTGAGGAATAGATTTAAGGGACTAGATCTGATAGAGTGCCTGATGAACTATGGACAGAGGTTGGTGACATTGTACAGGAGACAGGAATCAAGACCATCCCCGTGGAAAAGAAATGCAAAAAAGCAAAATGGCTGTCTGAGGACGCCTTACAAATAGCTGTGGAAAGAAGAGAAGTGAAAAGCAAAGGAGAAAAGGAAAGATATAAGCATCTGAATGCAGAGTTCCAAAGAATAGCAAGGAGATAAGAAAGCCTTCCTCAGCGATCAATGCAAAGAAACAGAGGAAAAAAAACAGAATGGGAAAGACTAGAGGTCTCTTCAAGAAAATTAGAGATACCAAGGGAACATTTCATGCAAAGATGGGCTCGATAAAGGACAGAAACGGTATGGACCTAACAGAAGCAGAAGATATTAAGAAGAGGTGGCAAGAATATACAGAAGAACTGTACAAAAAAGATCTTCATGACCAAGATAATCACGATGATGTGATCACTCACCTAGAGCCAGACATCCTGGAATGTGAAGTCAAGTGGGCCTTAGAAAGCATCACTACAAACAAAGCTAGTGGAGGTGATGGAATTCCAGTTGAACTGTTTCAAATCCTGAAAGATGATGCTGTGAAAGTGCTGCACGCAATATGCCAGCAAATTTGGAAAACTCAGCAGTGGACACAGGACTGGAAAAGGTCAGTTTTCATTCCAATCCCAAAGAAAGACAATGCAAAAGAATGCTCAAACTACCGCACAACTGCACTCATCTCACATGCTAGTAAAGTAATGCTCAAAATTCTCCAATCCAGGCTTCAGCAATACGTGAACCATGAACTCCCTGATGTTCAAGCTGGATTTAGAAAAGGCAGAGGAACCAGAGATCAAATTGCCAACATCCACTGGATCATGGAAAAAGCAAGAGTGTTCCAGAAAAACATCTATTTCTCCTTTTTTATGCCAAAGCCTTTGACTGTGTGGATCACAATAAACTGTGGAAAATTCTTCAAGAGATAGGAATACCAAACCACCTGACCTGCCTCTTGAGAAACTTATATGCAGGTCAGGAAGCAAGTGGACCATTAGAACTGGACATGGAACAACAGACTGGTTGCAAATAGGAAAAGGAGTACGTCAAGGATGTATATTGTCACCCTGCTTATTTAATTTCTATGCAGAGTACATCATGAGAAACGCTGGGCTGGAAGAAGCACAAGCTAGAATCAAGATTGCTAGGAGAAATATCAATAACCTCAGATATGCAGATGACACCACCCTTATGGCACAAAGTGAAGAGGAACTAAAAAGCCTTTGATGAAAGTGAAAGAGGAGAGTGAAAAAGTTGGCTTAAAGCTCAACATTCAGAAAACGAAGATCATGGCATCTGGTCCCATCACTTCATGGAAAATAGATGGGGAAAGAGTGGAAACGGTGTCAGACTTTATTTTGGGGGGCTCCAAAATCACTGCAGATGATGATTGCAGCCATGAAATTAACAGATGCTTACTCCTTGGAAGAAAAGTTATGACCAGCCTAGATAGCATATTCAAAAGCAGAGACATTACTTTGCCAACAAAGGTCCATTTAGTCAAGACTATGGTTTTTCCAGTGGTCATGTATGGATGTGAGAGTTGGACTGTGAAGAAAGCTGAGCGCCGAAGAATTGATCTTTTCAACCGTGGTGTTGGAGAAGACTCTTGAGAGTCCCTTGGACTGCAAGGAGATCCAACCAGTCCATTCTGAAGGAGATCAGCCCTGGGATTTCTTTGGAAGGAATGAAGCTAAAGCTGAAACTCCAGTCCTTTGGCCACCTCGTGCGAAGAGTTGATTCATTGGAAAAGACTCTGATGCTGGGAGGGATTGGGGGCAGGAGGAGAAGGGGATGACAGAGGATGTGATGGCTGGATGGCATCACCGACTCGATGGACGTGAGTCTGAGTGAACTCCGGGAGTTGGTGATGGACAGGGAGGCCTGGCGTGCTGCAATTCATTGGGTCACAAAGAGTCAGACACGACTGAGCGACTGAACTGAACTGAAAGAGCCTCAGGGATGAGGAAGCCTGATGGGCTGCCGTCTATGGGCTCGCACAGAGTCGGACATGACTGAAGCGACTTAGCAGCAGCAAAGAGCCTCTTGATGAGAGTAAAAGAGGAGAGTGAAAAACCTGACTTAAAATCCAACATTCAAAAAACAAAGACCATGGAATCTGGTCCCATCACTTCATGGCAAATAGATGGGGAAACAATGGAAACACTGAGAGATTTTACTCTTTGGCCTCCAAAATCACTGCAGATGGTGACCACAGCCATGAAATTAAAAGACACTTGCTTCTTGGAAGAAAAGCTATGACCAACCTAGATGGCATTTTAAAAGGCAAAGACATTACTTTGCCAACAAAGGTCTATCTAGTCAAAGCTGTGGTTTTTCCAGTAGTCATGTGTCAGGAAGCATTTAACAGGAGGCTTCCTGTGTGCTGTTTTGATCTGTCAGGAATCCTCTGTTCCTTATTAATACCTGAATACTCAGGAATTAAGAGGAGAGGTAAGCCTCTCCAGGGGCTGAGGGATCCAGGCATTTCCTTCGTTAGTTTTTCAATAAGATGATAAGTACCCTCTTCCTTCTTGTGAACCAGAAGGTAAAAGTGATTGTTTACAACTCTCTCTCTCTCTCTCTCTAATATGGATCGCCTATGTTTTGTAAGTCTGGAATTTTAATCTTTATCTTTGCTGAGAATAACTACAGTATATACGCCCACACCATGTTGATTAAAACATGTTTGCTCCATCAGAGCTTTGGTCCCCGTGTCTTGCTTTCTCTCTCTCTCTCAGGCTATTTCTTCAGAGCGCAGAGGCCCTCTGTGTTCATTTTCCTGCCTGGGCTTCTGAGACCCTCTCTAGAAGGCGCTCTGCACATTCACCCCATTGAGAGGGTGCCCGAGGCCTCCGTGAACAGAGCAAGCCCCGTGCCAGGGGCTTTATTGGCTTTCTGCATAAACCAAGGAATATCAGCCTCTTTCTCTCTCCTTTACTTTCTTATTGGTCGACTCCAGACCACTAGGTTCTGGTCCATTAAAGGACCTCAACAGTCATGTATGGATATGAGAGCTGGGCTGTAAAGAAAGCTGAGTGAAGAATTGATGCTTTTGAACTGTGGTGTTTGAGAAGATTCTTGAGAGTCCCTTGGACTGCAAGGGGATCCAACCAGTCCATCCTAAAGGAAATCAGTCCTGAATATTCATTGGCAGTCTGATGCTAAAGCTGAAATTCCAATACTTTGGCCACCTGATGTGAAGAACTGACTCGTTGGAAAAGACCCTGATGTTGGGAAAGATTGAAAGTAGGAGGAGTAGGGGACGACAGAGGATGAGATGGTTGGATGGCATCACAGACTCGATGGACAGACTTGGAGTTTGAGCAAGCTCCGGGAGTTGGTGATGGACAGGGAAGCCTGGCATGCTGCAGTTCATGGGGTCGCAAAGGATTGGACACCACTGAGCAACTGAACTGAACTGATAGCATGTATTATACATATACATATATGCTGCTGCTGATGCTAAGTCACTTCAGTTGTGTCCGACTCTGTGTGACCCCATAGATGGCAGCCCACCAGGCTCCCCCGTCCCTGGGATTCTCCTGGCAAGAACACTGGAGTGGGTTGCCATTTCCTTTTCCAATGCATGAAAGTGAAAAGTGAAAGGGAAGTCGCTCAGTCGTGTCCGACTCTTCGTGACCCCATGGACTGCAGCCTACCAGGCTCCTCTGTCCATGGGATTTTCCAGGCAAGAGTACTGGAGTGGGGTGCCATCGCCTTCTCTGATACATATATAAATTACTGCTTATATATGTATATGTAACTGTCTGCTATATTCTAGGTATATAGTATTATGTAGGTAATATATACAAATGCATGATATATATTTACTGAACTGCTGTTGTTTAGTCACTGAGTTGTGTCCTACTCCTTTGCAAGCCCATGGACGGTAACCTGCCAGGCTGCTCTGTCCATGGAGTTCTCCAAGAAAGAATACTGGAGTGGGTTGCCATTTCATGAGGGTCTGCATAAATCAAAGGCTACGGAGATAAAAGAATGGGTAAATACACACCTGTATAAAAGTATAATAAATAGAAATGAGACTAAATTGCATCTCCGTCTAAAGCAACTAGGACTATTCTGGAAGTTTAAGGAAGCCCAAGAAAGGGATCAGTGAGCAGTTCTACTTCTTCCTCTGGTTCCTTATCTGTGGGAAACACAAGAATCGTCTATTTACCTATGTGTCCATCCACATGTCCATTCAGCTAGGCAGAGACTCAACAGGTTTCAAGCTGCTAGTATTTGCAAATACTGTTTTTAATGCTGGGGCTGTATCAGTGAAGAAGATAGGCAATGCCATTGATTTCATGGGGTTTACAGTTTAATGTAGACAAGTAAAACACACATTAAGCAAATTTCAGCCTGGGAAAACAAAAGCTCTTGATGATATAGTGACTGAGAAGCAGATTGGATACTTTGAATTCTAGAAAGAAATTAGCAAGAAACAGACAATACAAAATAGTTTCTGCTATAACTGCAATCCCTGGAGAAGCACCTGGCACATGGAAGGTGCTTAATATACATAAATGGAAAAAAATTGAATGCAGAATATTATTAAGCCATTAGCAAGAATTAGGTACATCTATACATCTACACGTGGTAACATGAAAGGGTCTCTGTGAGTAGACATAAACTGCAGAGAGATCATTTTTGTAAAACTAAATTCATAGGGAAAGAGCTGTTAGAATTCATACTGCATAGTTACCACTGGGAGAAAAATAGGAAGTACTTCCAGTTCTTACTTAACACATATTTATTGTTTACATTTTAAGGGTGTACACTCATTTTGAAATACCAAGGACTTTTTGAAACATACACAAAATGATTGTAGGCATCAGGAGGGACAATCTGGAAATGTAGCATGAAAACTGGTGAGTAATTTGATCCAATCATGAAAACTTACACCAGATAGTCACTTTACCGGTGAGGACTCTTCAAACTTTGGGGTAAGCAAGCTCACCCACACCCAGTGCCATCAGCCAGGCTCCCTGATGCTCCCCAGGGCCCATCACGCATTCAAGAAAATACCAGTGTGGAGCATGCTACACTTTCTACACATGCGTATGTGCTATCTCAGATAAAAGGAGCAGAGAGCACAGTGTAAAACCAGAAAATAACGAAAACCATGTCAAGTTTCGAAGTACAGCATTTGGGTGGCACTGTTGAAATAAAATTGCCAGGATCTACTGTATTTAAATTATGCAGATTGCCACCTTGAAGGAAGTCTAGAGACTCTGACTTGATGCACTCTCAATCCAGGTGAATTCTCTTACGAGTTCACAACAAAGAAAGACGGGGAGGACGAGGCTGTCCTGGTTTCTCGTATAGAGAGACCTGCCGCGTTGTGGGAATATCAAACACCTGGAAACAAAGGCATCTCGTGCCTTTTTGTGGAAGGATTAAAAAACTAACAAGCATGCGCTCCGTAAATTCTCCTGTGCGGCGGTGGCCCAAGAGCCCCACCACGGACAGCTGCACACAAAAACGGGTGGCTGGGATGCCAGCAGGAGAGTGTCCAGGGGTGAGGGCTCCCTGACCCTGGAGGCTGAGCAGGGCAGTCACGGGGGCTCAAGCTCCTAAAAGATCCTGTAATTTTCAGTTGACTAATGGGGGGGAAATCAACATGTGAATCACCTTTCAAGTATTTAATTTAATTAGACAAGGAAAATGAGGCTTCTTTAAAATTCTTACTTGTTATCAACTTCTGTCACAAAGCAGCCTGGCGTAATTGGTAAAAGTGAAAAAGTGATTACTGAGGCTTAAGCTTATTTATCACAGCTGTTGCACTTTTACAAAGTGAGTTTTATGGTATTAAACCCTTCCCCAGAATGGTTCAGACCCCAGAGCATGGATTCATGTTTTCAGAAAGCACCTCTAAGAAGCTGCAGTAAGTCTGGGTGGGGACGTGAGGCGAGGAAAGGAATGCCCACCGCAGGCTGCAGCACGCGGCAGGTTCGTCGCCTGGGTGCCTATTCTCCCCCGTCTTGTCTTCTCTGCCATTTTAGAATCAGATGGTCGTGGCAGGTGAAGGAGCTCTCAGCTCGGTTCCTCTATCTTTGGCAAACAACTTGCCTAGGATCACACAACCAGTTATCAGCAAAGCCAGTTAAACCTAGGCCGTGTGACGCCCAAGTTACAGACCTTTTCTGTCTCCAGCAAGCTAATCAGAAAGAAAGGGCAGCAGCATCTCGAGAGGTGAAACCAGCAGTGCTCCTCCCCAGCACTCTGTCTGGGGCTTTCCTGTGGCCTCCCTGCTTTCTCACTGCACTGGTCACTTGCGTTTCCCTCTTCTCCCCAGAGCTCTAGACATCGGGAAGGCAGCTTCCTGACCCCCTCCCAATTCGATCACTAGAGGGCTGACTGCAGCGGTAGGAGGCACCAGGAGGCACAGTTAGTTAACTGTGTGCCAAGAGAGACACCTCTCCACACTAACTACTGAAGAATTTTAGGAGGCACTTTCCTCAACTCAAATAGACCAAAACTTCCACCTAACGAGTGGTTGTTAGCAATGAGCCAGTCTCTGTGTGGGAATCCAAAAACTGAGGACAAAACAGACAGACGCAGTCTGCAAAGAATCTACCATTAAGGGGGCAAGCAAATGACTTTTCTTTTTGATTATTTGGTAAAATGTTAAATGAAAGCTCAGAGAATAATAGCACAAACACCCATGTACTCATGACCTAGACATCTAGGTTTTGTCATATTCATGTGGCCTCTCCCCAAGCCAGATCCCAAATAAATAAAACCAATATCACAGCAGGCCAGGATCTTTGTGACTCTGGACCACCAGGCTGGGGATTCCCCTGCATCACCCTTTAGGAAAAGACTAGATTAGACATAATGGGAGATACAGGGGTTGGAGAATAGGACTTGTAAAATCCTTCCAAGAATTCAAAGGCCCTACATATTTCATGAAGCCTCTCCACCTGATACAGGATCTGGCCCTCTAATTCCACCTCAGCCACTGCACCCTCCTTAGGAGTCCATGCAGCTGGCAGGGGCCAGGCTGCCTGCAGTCACTGTCCCAAGACCTGCCCAGCCAGGGTTCGGAGAACAGAGCGGGCTGAGATCCCCTCGGGGAGGTCCTCACTGGGGACGCCACTCTGTGCTGTCCTTGCCTTGTGGGTTCCAACCTGTCTCTCCCCGCGAGGGCCGTCCACTCCTCAGGGCGGTAGCCTGGGCCGCTCCTTGCCTGTCTGCAGTGGCCTGTCACACCAAGAGGAGGCACTTGGGACATTTCCTTTCCTTCAAGTTCTCTGTTTTTCCACTTTCCAGTGAAAACAATCAAACCTATCATGTTGTAAACAATAAAATGTGCAATTTTTCTATAATAATTACACCTTGATAAAACTTTTTTTTTTTTTTTTAACGTAACTGATTCTTCTTTTTAGCGGGCAGAAGACATCCCAGATGACTCCATGTTGGTGGCTCTCAGAGTAGCTCCTGGGCCGGCAGCAGCCCCACTGGGTGCAAACCTACACTCATCTCCTAGCTGATTCATTTGATTTCCTTTTTTAAAGCAGGGAACGACAGCTTAGCCCCCAAGAAGCCCAGGCTGCATCCACGGGCTCAGTTTCCCTTGGGCCACCCTAGGACCTCAGGCTGCACCCAGCCTGACCACCTGCCATCAGCCCTTCGGAAAATGCTGCTTGTCCTTCTCACATCTGTGGGACGCACTGCTGGCCGCCTGCCTTGTGGGCAGTGCCGAGGTACACGCTGGCCGGAGCAGCCAGAGTCAGTCAGGGCTGTCATGATTAATGTTTGGCAGACATATTATCTACAAGCTGCTAAACTAGCTTGAAGAATAATAACAGCAGGATAATAGAACTACAGGCTACTGGTTTTGTCTTTGCCCAACTTAAATTAGGCAGTTGCAAAAGATAATTAGAGACATACAGGCCTAGATGTAGAGCCAGCTTGTCATGTGGTAGGAAAGATTTGTAATCTTTGATCACATAACACACAGAGAGCTATGCAAGGCTACCCATAGGCTGGGTTGTTGTTCAGTCGCTATGCGACCCCATGGACTGTAGCACGCCAGGCTCCTCTGTCCTCCACCATCTCCCAGAGTTTGCTCAAATGCATGTTCACTGTCCATTGTAGTTCCATGTCCAGTTTTAACTGTTGCTTCTTGACCCACATACAGGTTTCTTAGGAGACAGGTAAGGTGGTCTGGTACTCCCATCTGTTTAAGAATTTTGTTCATCCATTGAGGCAATAATCTTATCTCATTCTCTGCTGCCCCTTTCTCCTCTTGCCTTCAATCTTTCCCAGCATCAGGGTCTTTTCCAGTGATTCAGCTCTTCACATCAAGTAGCCAAAGTATTGGAACTTCAGCTTCAGCATCAGTCCTTCCAATGAATATTCAGGGTTGATCTCCTTTAGGATTGACTGGTTTGATCTCCTTGCAGTCCAAGGGACTCTCAAGAGTCTTCTCCAACACCACAGTTTGAAAGCATCAATTCTTTGGTGCTCAGCCCTGTTTATAGTCCAACATTCTTACATCCATACATGACTACTGGAAAAACCATAGCTTTGACTTGACGGACCTTTGTTGGCAGAGTGATGTCTCTGCCTCTTAATATGCTGTCTAGGTTTGTCATAGCTTTCCTACCAAGGAGCAAGTGTCTTTTAATTTCATGGCTGTGGTCACCATCTGCAGCGATTTTGGAGCCAAGAAAATAGTCTCTCACTGCCTCCACTGTTTCCCCATCTATTTGCCATGAAGTGATGGGACCAGATGCCATGACCTTAGGTTTTGAATGTTGAGTTTTAAGCCAGCTTTTTCACTCTCTTCACCCTCATCAAGAGGCTCTTTAGTTCCTCTTCACTTTCTGCCATTAAAGTGGTATCCCCTGCCAATCTGAGGTTGTTGCTATTTCTCCCAGCAATCTTGATTCCAGCTTGTGAATCATCCAGTCTAGCCTTTAGCAATGATGTACTCTGAATATAAGTTAAATAAGCAGGGTGACAATATCCAGTCTTGTTCTCTTTTCCCAGTTTTGAGCCAGTCAGTTGTTCCGTGTCTGGTTCTAACTATAGCTTCTTGACCTGCTACAGGTTTCTCAAGAGGCAGGTCAGGTGGTCTGGAATTCCCATCTCTTTAAGAATTTCCCAGTTTGTTGTGATTCACACAGTCAAAGGCTTTAGTGGAGTCAATGAAGCAGAACTCCCTTGCTTTCTCCATGATCCAGTGGAGGTTGACAATTTGATCTCTGGTTTCTCTGCCTTTTCTAAACCCAGCTTGTACATCTGGAAGTTCTCAGTTCACGTACTGCTGAAGCCTATAAAACAAGGGGACTCATTTCACATGTGGCTTCTAAGAATCACTAGAACTTCTCTACACACAACTATGGACAAGTAGGTAGGCGGTTTCTGTAACATCTCTTATTAACTGTCAGATTTTTCTCATTCTCTCCCATCTGCCATGGAAGAGCCTAGATTTAATACTCAAACACAGTGGTTCTAAGGGAGTCTCCAAACCAGCAGTATGTACATTATCTGCATTAGAATCAGAGTCTCAGGCTCCATCCCAGCCCTAAGGCATCAGAAACTCTGGAAGGCTTGGCAATAGTTTAACTAGCCCTCCAGGGAATTCTGATGCCCACTCAAGTTTGAGCCCCACACCCAGTAATGCACACAGTGGCGCACCAGAATTCCACACTCTGGGAATTGTGCACATTCTGAATTTAGAACGTGGAGGTCCTCAGTCACCCACAGCCCTACCCAGTCTCCACACACCTGGTCTCCCCACCACAGGCCCGCTTCTTTCTGCTCCCAGGAACACTCCTCATCATCTGGGCTTCCATGCTGGCTGGCTCTGGTGCTGGCATGATGCTGGCCCCTTTCAGGTGCTCCAAAAATACGTGTTGAATGGGGAAGCAATCCTCCACTGATCATTTCCAAACTTTACCTGACTTTGTAAACATCTCAGTAAAGAACACGAGGGTGGAGTCTGTGAAGGTTGTGTCAAGAACCTCGCAGCAGCACTAGGCTGGGGTTCGGCTGCGTCAGGAAGACCAAAGAACTGCTCTCAGGAGCTTCATTACCGTTACCAGGGTCCAGTCTGACTGGAGGAACAGCTCAACTTACCTATCATGTAATGATGAGCTTCTACTAAGCAGGCATTTTATTTCTGTCCATTGAATCCATTGAAACAGAAGGTGATTGGAGAACATTGTAATTTATAAACATTTTAAATGAAGAAGGTAGTAATGGTATTAGTTAATCTCAGGTCAGATCAGATTTTTTTTTTTCTGGAACCTCCTAATAACTTCCTAAACATCAAGCATTTCCATGAAACTAGGCAGTTAATTATAGGCTTTATGAGTAAGTGCTTATACAGAATAATATATGGTTTAGGTGTTCCATACTGGAGCCTGTGTACTTGCCCTTTTATCTTAGTGCACAGAAGTGTCAAGAACAAGGGATTACATACTTTGGGGAGCCAATCTGGCTCAAGAGTGGGAGCCGAGTTGCCGTCCCCTGATCCTGCTTGCCGTGGCCCCCTGCAGGGCCCATGCTGGCAACAGGGACCCTCTGGGTGGCCTCAGGCAGATGAGTAACATCCAGGCTCACCCCAGGACCCTCCAGGTTGCTCCTGTTCCCATCCCAGCCCTGAGACAACACAGGAGCCCGCAGAGGACTGAGCACATGGCGACCGGAGGCTGGCCCAGCCCACACCCCTGCTGCCAGGCCGCAGGCAAGGCTGGCAGCCTCTCCTCCTCGGTCTGTGGGATGGAACCTCCAGGTCCCCTCCAGCTTCACAGGTCTCTCTGCCCCTCCTTCTCACTGCAGACAGACACTGGTCCAGGACCGATATGGAAACAGTTAAGCAAGGAAAAGACAAGGTGGGGGAGAAGGGAGCCCAGGGAGCAGCCCCCAAGCCCTAGCGTCAGGGCCTGAAGGGGACTCTGCGCCTGGGAGGCAGGAGGTCTGCAGTACGCTCATCACTGACCTCAGTGTGGCCCTCGGGCAGGACCCCCAAGGTGGTGGGCGAGCTGCCCTTGGCACTGGGCTAGCAGGGAGACAGAGGCTCAGAACTGCTCCAGGGATCAGCCAGTGTGCTGGTTCTGACACTAGGGAGCTACATATCCCTCTGAGGACATGACAGCCCAGACCCTCCTCCCCAGAAAAGTCGTGTGTGCACACACACATCTGCACGCCCTGAAGGGGGTTTTCTAGTTCTGCATGAAGAACTTGAGGAGCAAAGGCAGAGAGGAAAACAGCAGCTGGTAGCTGTGATGAGAGAGGCAGGGAGTCTGGGGAAGGGGAGCCTCCTGTGGGGAGGCTCAGGGGAGCTCCTGTAGCGAGGAGACATGAAAACCTGGGCCCAGCAGAGCTGAGGGGAGACAGGAGTGGGAGCACTCCAGGTCAGCCTCCTCACTGTGAAAACGACCAAGACACCCACCGAGCAGAGGGAAGGTGAGAACTGAGCGAGAGTAAGCGCGGAGCAGCAGAGCCCACGCGACAAGTTGAGCGGTGGTTCCCTTCCGGCTTTCTTACCTGGGCCCAGGGCTCTGAAGGGGCTGTCTACCTGCCTCCTCACTCCCCACACATCTGGGAACCACTGCCTGCCTCCTCACAGCTCTTGGTCCTGCTGGGCCACAAAGCCTAAGGCAAGGCCAGATCCCTGCCTTCCAGACGCTTCTGGTGTGGCAGATGGAACACGCAAACCACGTTCTCCCCTGGAAAGAACTGCAGGGCGACCCCTTCAACTAGGACTGGGAGAGAAGGGCATCCTTGTGGCTGGGACAGGAATGTCTTGGAGAAGCTGCCCCAAAGGACACCAGCCTGGGATAGGCTGAGCGCCCAGCACGGTGGGACCTCTCCTCTGCTCCCACCAACCACAGGACTACCAGCTCCCAGGTACTCACACCTGGTACCAGCCCCCTCCATCACCTCCTTAGCTTCCCATCCCCTCCAGACGTGACCAGCCCAAGTTATTGTAAGTCCCCAAGTGGCCCTCAGCACAGAAGCCCTGCTACAGCTGACCTCTCTGCAGAGGGGCCACAGGCCCACACTCCTCCCTGAGGAGGAGGGAGCCATACTCTCCTCTCTAACCATTTCTTTCACCAGAACCTCATACTGCCAAGTTCAGGCATCCTTTCTAAGCCACACACACACACATACACACACACACACACACACCTCTGGGCTAGATGGCATCACACACCTGTTATTTACATGTTATGGAGCAGATATACCTAAGGACGGACTTAACAGGATTCAGGACAAAAGACAAGTGTCCTGAACAGGCTCCAGCAAAGTTGCTGCTTCCTAGGCCACGCTGGGTTAGGACACGGTAGCAAAGCTGTGCAGGCTCGGGCAAGGCAGTGTCCCACTGTTTTTAAAGGGCCCAAGGCAAGGCGGCTGTGGCTACCAGTTCCACCTGGCTCAGAACCAGGCTCCTGGCACACTTGTCTGTCATCAGACCGTGGCCACGGACCTGGTCCACTCCTCCCAAGGGGCCCACTCTACCCGCATGGGGCGGCAGGAGGCAAGGGGCTTGCATCTCTCCATCGCTGACATCACATCCGCGGTGGAGGTCCTCACCCCCTACACCTAACCCCCTAGAAACACCTGCCAGGGGTGGGGATGTGTGGTGACTTTGACTGGGTTCAACAGGAAGCTGGAAGAGAAATGACTACCTGTATCCACTGTAACTTTAACCATGAGACCTCAAAATGTTCTATGATAGTATATTTGAATCAGTTACCTTAGCCTCAAGGACTGATAAATCAGGGTAAACTAACAAATGAGGGCAGCTCCACTTAGCTTACCACATCTAAACAAACAAGTCTTACTTTCTATTTGCTGGAGATCATTATCTGACAGATAAACTGATCAATCAGCTTCTTACAGGAATTTCAGCTGAGGCCTCTAGGTAAGAAACATCTATTTTGAAGTGTACACAACAACTGCTATGTAACACAAGGATATTTATTTCAGTTCAACCTTAATTCTAAGTCAAAACGCCCAAGTTCCTCTATCTACTCCTCTCTCAATGGAAAAATACACTGTGAATGTGAGGGATCATAATATATGATGAAAAGATGGTGGTGGATCAATCTCTTAGCTGCCTGTAATGAAAACTGAAACAAAAAAGCTGAGTATAAACACCACTGGCATCTCTGTGCAGCCTCATACACACAGTTACTCAACTTGCTTTGTAAACACAGAATGAAACAAAACCAGAGGCTGGCAATGCTGTTCCTAAGGGTGCCCCCCCAAACCTAATTCCTTACAGTCAAGATTATTCAAAAAGGCACAGTGAAGCCCAAGATGGAACTCTCAGTAAGTGTTTTGTAGGAAATTCGAGTCTTGTGATGCATGGGTTTTAAATCCAGAAGGTATAAAGTCATGAGCCCTGCCAACTCTCACCAAAACGTATCTCATTCCGCCACTGCTGTTAACAAGTAACCGAGTCCTGTTCCATAGAAACACCTGACGTGAGGGCCGAGCCGCCGGCAGGCCAGGATTGCAAGGACCCAGGGCTGGGGAGCTGAAGCTGAGCCTTCAGCGCCCGCCACTGGGGCAGGGCCACAGCTCCCAGCCACCTCAGTCCTCCACCCGCAAGAGAAGGGCTCCCCTGCCTGTAAAAGAAAGGGTTTGGACTGGATTAACTCACGTGAAGAATACGTGAGTGCCCACTACACAAGAGGACCAGGCAGGCACAGCAGAAAGGAGCAACGGTGAGCCGCTGTAGCCAGCAGGGCTCCTCCGCTCCCCAGACAGGGAGGGCATCCACGCCGCCCACGGGAGAGGGCGAGGGCACACCCGGGGTGAAGGGCTGGGTGCTGCACCTCAGTCCCCACCAAGCCACTCGGAGACGCGAGGGGGTGCAGCCGTGACCCATGGAGACACCTCAGTGCGCTGGACTTCCAAGGGGAGGCGGGGGAGCCTTCAGAGGCTCAGTGCACTGTGGGAAGGGGACTCCTGGTGAGAAGGATGCCCCACGACCAGAGTCTCGGGGCTTGTTTGGGAGTTTGCCACGCCGGTGCCTGCATGGCAGGATCACGGGGGTCTGCTGCTCAGGGACCATGTCACCGAGGGGAGGGCGGAAGGGCGGGAGCGCAGGAGAGGAAGGAACAGCAAAACACAGCCCTGGCAGGAGGTGCCCAAGATCTGGAGCTGAGAAATCCTGATGCTGCCGTCCACACGGCCCTGGGCTCCTGGGAGGCTTGAGGAAATAAAGTAACTGGCTGAGGACCAACTGCCACATGTACCTATGGCTCTT
Organism: Oryx dammah; assembly: GCF_014754425.2. Classification (NCBI taxonomy): domain Eukaryota; kingdom Metazoa; phylum Chordata; class Mammalia; order Artiodactyla; family Bovidae; genus Oryx; species Oryx dammah. The sequence goes on along the minus strand of NW_024070200.1, from coordinate 63,001,367 downwards.
TCAGCAAATACTGTGTGAGATCCAGGCAAATGAGGCCCAGGATCTGTCCTTAAGGAGGTCGCTATGCAATGGACTTAAAGAAAATGACTGCTTCAGAACATCGGTGGTAAAAAAAAAAAAAAAAAAAAAAAGAACATTGGTAATCAACTAGGAAGAAATGCAATTTGTTCTCTCTGGTGCTACCCAAGATGGAAAACGGATGTAGCCCAGACTTATTAGTCTTCTTAAATGGTATTGCACTATATTTCCTAATGATATTAAGCTGCATTTCCATCCACCTAAGGAGGGAACTAAAAAACTTAAAAAAAAAAAGCAACTGGGTGAGACCATGCCTGTGCACGTGTGTACTTCACTAAAGGGTTAAGGGGACAGAAGCAAGAGAGAGAAAATTTAGAAAACCTCTAGAGAAATATAAAATGGTCATGTACAGCAAGTCCACCCCTACAAGTGTTTTTTTTTTTTTTTTTTCAGTAAAGAAAAAGAAAATTGAGTGACCTGACCCAGAACTATCAGAGGAAGAAAAGCAACATTAGTTCAAGACTGAGAAGCAAGAAAAATCTGAGTCTGTCTGCCAGATAAAATAGGAAGTATCTGCAGCTGGATTCCCTCTGTGTCGGTCACAAAGCGTCAGTCTACTCATCACATAACTGAGCTTCTCAGCTTCAACTGATCCCCTTATCCAAATGCAGCCATCTCACTTCTGATTCACAAAATACTATTTCACAGAAAGTGAGTCACTTAATGACTACATAATGTAACATAAATTACTTTTATGCATTTAAAACAATTTCCTAATTACAAGGAAACATAAAAAAAGGTCCCGAGTGTGATTTTTAAGATGCTGGAACAGACCAAGATTTAATATAAAATATATTATAATAACTACACATGATTTTTTTTTGAGGCCATATCTGCAACAGAGGAGAAATATTTTGCTTTAACCTGATCCTTTACTTCTAATGGTTTATGGATCTTCAGAATTGATAAAGCACTTAGCCTGTGGATGCACATCTGAAACCCAGCACGAGACACTCTGGGCAAAGAAAAGAAAGAAAAGAAGTTGCTCAGTTGTGTCCGACTCTTTGAGACCCCATGAACTGTAGCCTACCAGGCTCTTCCCTCCATGGGATTCTCTAGGAAAGAGTCCTGGAGTGGGTTGCCATTGCCTTCTCCAGGGGATCTTCCCGACCCAGGGATCAAACCTGGGTCTCCTGCATTCCAGGCAGTCGCTTTAACCTCTGAGCCACCAGGGAAGCCCACTCTGGGCACAGGTGAGTAAGAAATGGCAACAGCCACACTTGGTAGAAGACACTCCATGGGTGGACTGCATGCACTGCAACAACACAGCCACTTTTGGGTTTTATTCACACAATGATGATCTCTCATAGGACTTGTCTTTTCAAATGGGATTGAGCATTATTAACTGTCACTCAAAAATCAGTTTTTCTGAAGATAAATATCTACAAAATGTACCATGATCTTAGAGAAATATAAGACTTTGATCACTATTTATCAGCAGAGCCGTATGCTGGTTGACCTTTTTGTTTTTTATCTAAGAATTAAGAGACCTTACTATAAACCTTATAGGTAATGACAAAATAATGATAAAATAAAGACAAACTGTCTTTGTATCTTAGGAGTTTACATCAACCTAAATAATAGTATCTGGCAGTGGATATTTAAAATCTTGACTGGTATTGAAGCTAATATAAATTCTAACATCAAAATTTCTAAGATGTTGTTATGAGAACACAAAGCCACATTGTTACATAAATACAAAATGATCAAGTCCACTTTCTTTTATCTTTGAAACCCAACTACATGGGACGTGTAAATTTTTTTTTATCAACCAGATAATCTGTTTTATCAATAGCTAGTAAGCTATTTTTGTAAATTGTCTTTCAGCTGAAAAAACAATACACTACTTACATCATATTGGAAAAGGAATGACCTCAAGATTTCCAAGCAACACAGCTATTTTTCACATCTGAACTCCCCTGCTGATCATTAGGAATAGTTTCAAATGTCCCATTCTTGGCTTCCATTTGTGCCAAATCCTGGACAACTCTGTAACAAGGCTATGGCTGCAAAACACTGCGTTTCTGCACGAGGTGCTAAGTCGTCTGCCCTCCCTTCTTAGCACACCATCACTCATTAGTCTGAGGCCTCTCCTAAATCAAGCTGTGCTTACGGGATACAGAGGAAGTATGAAATCAAAGCTGTTGATCATACTACCTCAAATTCATTGTTTAACTGAATATACTGTTCTGTGCTTAGAGATGCTGTGGTCCAAACTCTGTCCTCAGTCAGAGGAGGCAGAGGTGAATCTGGCCTCAAAAGGCTCGGTGCCCCATCAACACGCAGAAGAAGGGATAGACAGTCTTTTGTTGGAGGGTATTTGAAGAATGCGTTAAAAAGCAGGGTGGGGGTGGGGGGGATTCTTAAATGATCTGAAACAGTGCTGTTTCCTGTATTACATTCTTACCCAATTCTTAATTATCTAAAATGCTCAGGAATAAAAGACAGAGTTCACTTTCTTTCTTTTGACCAAATAGCTGGAAGTATTAAAAAGTTAAGGCAGACTAGAAATAAAACACAGTTCCACTATGTTTTAAACCAGATTTAAGTGTTTTTTTTTTTTTTTAATTCAAACTGACCCAAAGCAAAACTTACATTAGAAAGGAAGAACAAAATACATTATGATATAACACACTAGGAGTTACATGAGAGCTAAATCTGTGGGCCAAGGGCCTCATCCCAATGACACTCTGGGCTGAAGAGCAATTCTGCACCAAAGTTAGAACCTCAGGTTTTGTATGGTCCACTGTGGTAATTGAACTACACATCCTCGTCTCGTAGGGTGTGTATCTGACAAATCAAGCTAGACTCCCTCACGCTCCAGATGTGTACTCTTGCTACTGCCAGGACACTGAATTCTCTAGCGGAAATGCTGCTCCAAGCATGGCTGATAATGAATTAAAAAAACAAAATTGTCAAGTCCTCCAAACTAACAAGTGTGGATTATTCTGTAGTAAATAGTTTAGAAATGTGGAAATTAAATAATCTAAAAAACATCCTTACTCTGCTGTACATTTATAAACACAAATATTTACACACACAAAAAAAATCTTCCATTTGCAAAAGATGAGGTTTGCAGTTCATTAATGATCATAATCTTTTATGAGCTGGTGTCTTTGGTGTACTTGCCAAATATATTTTTATAAAGGTTTAGTAACAGGCTTAAATAATAAATTTCAAAAGAAACATAGAAGGATCAGTGACAAATGTGATACTATTCTGAACATTTCAGTCAAGATTCTGGAAAAACCAGTTGATCATCTGAAAACACTTGTTCTCATCATGTTACTACAGGGCGCTTCTCTGCCAACCAAACTGGAGAGCAGGCCTGCCCATTCACCCCTGTATTCTGCCAGTTACCGACTCTGAGACATTTTAGTTATTGTCAAAGATAGTATGTGACTGGGATTCTAGTAACAACAAAAATAAAACATTCTTTTCAAGCTTCCAGAAAAATCAAACCTCAAACAAATAACGGGATTATACACTTCTTCATTAAATAGAAATTCTGATTCCAGGAAGAGCTCTCAGAATTTTTTTTTCTTTTCTGAAGTCTAAGCAGCAATATAGAACAAAGAATTTACCTTCATCTGATCTTTTTACTTGGAATTTCCTGACTCTGACTCAGTGGTGAACTTAGTTTTGGAGACCTCTGAATGGCTGGGGAAAGAAAATCATTTTAAACTAACTGAATAAATTAACAGACACATGAGGAGATGAGCCCTGTGCGAACGTAACAGTAACATCACTGCTCAAAGTACAGAATTCTGCCTGCCTTCCCATGTCCTTGTCTCCCTGGCCCGGGTTCAGGGAGCAGCAACGCCATCCATTTCCGGCCATGCCAGGTGCCTGATGCCAAAAGTGTGTCTTAGCTCTGACCTGGTTATCGGTTTCCAGAGAGAACACAGCTCAGCTCCTAGCTTCACAAGGACTCTCTCTCAGAAGATAACTTTTTGGAGATATTTTTGTGGAAAGAAAGTCAGAACACCCATTTCTATCTATTACATCCCAGTTATAGGTTTTGGATGGTTGCAAAACTGGCCACACTTTGAGTGGTTCCCTGTGGAAGAGGCTACGTACTCCAGCTGTGATCCCTCACATCACCCTCTCCCTGAAGCTGCCCACTGTTCAGAAACCTGCTCCCAGCCCAGGCCGAGCAGAGCAGGTATCTGATGCCAGAGCTACTCCACATCCAAGAGAATAAATTTTGTGCTTGAGGAAATATCACTGTTGGCTCTGAAAAGGATAAAGCCAGAGGAGACTCCTAATTCTACTTAGTTATACTTTTCAGGTGAAATAACTTTATATTTAATGGCTTAAAACTAGAAACTCAGACAAGAGAAGCCCTTTATTTTGTAAACTTCTGATAATAAATTTAATACTAGTGTGTAAATATTCTGAAATTTCCCAAAGCACTAAGAACAATACTGAGATAGTTTTAAAGCTTCTTCTGGAACTAATACGATGACACGTCAAGCACAGGGCTCATTTCCAAGGGCATCTCCATAGATCACTAATATCTCTGGAACCACTGTTACTGACACTTTATCATATTTATGTTTATACTGCAAACACATGCCGATCAACCCAGAAAATAACTGTTCTGAAGAGCGTCACTGTGTATAACTTTAAAATAGATAGGAAATGCTTAATTAGCATATTAGAAATTAACCAGACTTACAAATGTGCACCCATTAGAAATTTTACCCTTTAGACATTTTATTTCAACTGGGAAGAAATAAACACCATGAAACCATCCCAAATTATTTATCCATTAAAGCCAAATGATTTAACAGTATTTTGGCTATTTTTAGGGAATACTCTACCACCAGGACATGAAATTTTCTGCTTAAACTGAAGTAAAAGACAAAGCTTAAAATGGAAATTGCAACTGACTCTATGTTCTGCAATTAAAATTAAAGTGGCAGTTCCTGTTCTCACAGGCATGTCAAAGCCAGCTGTGGAATGAGGAACATCAAGTGAAATAATGGATAAAATACACCAGAAAGAGTATTACACTGGAGGCACTATTTTAAAAACAGAATACACGGGCTTTATAAAGTTATTTTCTTTCCCATTAATTGTTTTAAAAGCACAATTCAACTAGAGACAGAAGTTGAGACTCAACGTCTCCGGGTAGTGTACTACAGCTGTTAAAAAAGTAAGTTAGAAACGAGCACACCAACAAAAAGCAGAGGGACTGGGTTTAAGTCATCCAAAGCTACATTAATTAGAAAAAGAACAGTTTGAAACAGCCAATTTGTACTTATTAAAATGAATGAGGTGACAGCATTACTTAAAAAATTTCTTAGGGCATTTTCCAGTAGAACCCTGGATGCCCTGGGTGAAACTGTGCCTCCAAACTGTAACAAGTGCTCTGCTGGTTTATAATATTGTGCACGCCAATGAAACCATAAATTTGGAAAGGGTCAATTCTCCACTCCAAACCTGCTTGTGTCATTTTGGAAAAACAACTGTTTTAAATGCAATATTGTATAGAAAGCTTGGACCTCTTAAACTTGGACCAAGAAACCAAATTAAGACCTTCAAGCATGTGGTGTGTGTGTGTGTGTGTCTGTGTGTGTGTGTGTCTGTGTATAAAAAAATCTCTCCCCTACAATGAAAACCAACCAAACAAACAGAAAAACCTGTAAAGTGTATACCTGCTTTCTGACTTCACAGCAAATCAGAAATTGCATAGGATATACTTTGTGCAAGGCAAAAAGCCTTTTAAGTATCTGGAATATAACTCCTAATCTCGCTCACAGTTCTCTGTGTATCAGATATCATCAAATTTGTGTTTTAAGTAGTCTTTCATGACCTTGGCAATTGGCAGTTCATCAAGTAGTTTTAGGTTTTGAAGGCCTATACACTGTCGAATTTTAATTCGGCACAGGTCCTGCAAGTTTCTGGGCTGTCCTAAAAAGATAGAAAAAAGAAAATGTTACAAAGCTGCAAAACACAACATTTAAGGAGGGCTTTAAGGTTCTGAAAGGAGTACTTTATTTCACTGGGAAGTATCTCTCTGCGGACTTTACATGCAAAGGAGCAGAGAGACGAGCTAGGAGGATGCGTCCTGGGTACCATTACATGGAATCTCACTGATCCTTTTCACAGCCCTGGATGGTGGGTAGTTTCACTTCCATTTTACAAATAGGGACACTAAGGATCAGTGATTTTAGTCAACTGCTCAACATCAGACGACCAACTGAAGTGTTTGAGACTCAGACTAAAACCAGTTCTTCTGATTCTCAGCCTGGTATTCTTACCATTACAAATCGGAATGTCAGTTCTTGTCCCAGGTAGGCCTCTAATATGCGGGTTGAACCTGTGTGAGCAAATCCCTCTTCTGGGCCTCAGTGTCTCCACCTGAAAAGTGAGGGAACTAAGTTCCTCCTATCAGCTCCCTGTCCAGGGCACGGAACCCAACCCCGGGGAGCTCTCCCAAATGAGGTGTGCCCCTCTGTTCCCCATGATTCTAGACACAGCAGAATCCTGCTGTGGGGAGAAGGGAGCAGACTGGGAGGGCGAGCAGGGAGGGGGAAGAGGCAAAGCAAGCTATCCTGAATTTCCATGTCTTCAAACCAGCCATCCTGACCATCTGCCAATAAAAACCTATGCTATAACTGAACTCAAAAAAGAAAAAAAAATTACACATTGCAATTTCTTTCATCTTTGAATACTGTGTTTCACCAAAACAATGGAGATGACCACAAAGAAGAGCAAAAGTTCTGACACAGAGCTTCAGAAGTGTTTGGATTCACATAAATTTCTACTTTCATATTAAATGGCAATAATGATACAAATTAACATATGTTCAATGTGTACTCTATGCCATGTAATCTTATAGGCTCCTGACATACACTAACTTGTTTTTATCCTTTTACGAGGGAAGTACTTTGATCATCATCCCCATTTTACAGACTGCTTGCATCTCCAACATTAAGTAACATGCTTAAAGTCAAGAACAATGCCATACTTCAGCAGTTCTCAAACTTTTTGGTCTCAAAACCTCTTTACACTTTAATTACCATGTAAGAAGTTAAAACAGAAAGTTCAGAAATACGTATTAATTTATAAATAATAAACATAAGCCTATTACATGTTAACATTGTTATGAAAGTAACAGTATTTTCAAAAATAAATGAGAAGAATGACATTCTTTCAATTTTCAATTTTTAAAAACCTTTCAAGTTTTTAAAGGTCTGGATGAATGGATGATCACTGAACTCTCATGTATGCTCTCATATCCAATCTGCTGTGATGAAACCACATCATCCAGTCTCTGGGGAAGTTCACTTACTCTCATAAAAGAAGGAATGTGGAGAAGACAAATAATGTCTTAGTATTACAAGGAAAATCATTTTGATCTCGATATCCTGAAAGGGTCTGGTTAACTCCAGGAGTCCCCAGGCCATACGTGGAGGACTACTGCTATACTTAGTACTTATTATTTGAATTGTACCTGTTTACAGGGATCACCATTATTCACAATTATAAATGAAAAAGGGTCCTTAAAATTCAGACTTCTGCACTGTAGGGCCTGTATGATCAGGCGCTTTCTGAGAGGCACTAAATACATGGTCTCTGAACAGAATCACAGCTAAAGCTACTGCCTTCCTAAGAACGGCTGTAAGCCAGCGGCAGGTATCTCCATGGATGTCCGCCTGAGGATCTGTGCAAGGCTGCTGTACGCACTCGTGAGTCTCTTGGTGAGGCTATATCCTCCTCACCATCCAGATCTCTGCTAAAAAGGCCACTTCATTAGAGCAGACGAGGTCAGGTTCCCTATCAGATACTTTCTGAGTTCCATTTCTCTGGAGTGCTGAATGTGGCTATGATTTCACATTCACTTGGTGATCACCCATTAAAGCCCATCTTTTTCCTTACATGTTCCACGAGGGTAAGATGATTTCTGGCTGCCAACGCCTGACACAATCAATACTCAACAAACACTAGCTGGACAAATGAATACTTAATAGGCTTTTCCTAAGAGTATAAAACAGTCAACTAACTCATTGCAAAACACACCCATGTCAACAGCAAATCATTTCTTAATCTGTTTTGAAATATTTTTCATCACCATTCATGGGCTACCTTTAGGAACAGAATAAATTATCAGCCATTTTTCAACAAATGCTTAAACTATTTGATCTACAAATGCAAACCAGAGTATGAATCATATTTGAATCTTTTTTTAAAGAATTTGATTTTCCTAAAAGATGGCAGGTTCTTTTGAAGTACAGTATTAATGAAAAGAACAACCACAATGTATTCAAGGCAAAACAGATGAGATAAAATTGACATATATAAATATACATGTATACTTAAATAACATATCATCTAACAATGTGGAAAAATTATATTATTGGAATTTGCTTAGCTAAGGTAGAAGAGATGGAGACAAAAGGTCTTCTTTTGTGGAAGATTACACTCTCCAAAGATGACTACAATATCTCCAAAGACCTCACGCTCTTCTTTAACAACGTGACTGGATACCCCAGTGTTAAGAGATGGTATTCTGGGTTCCCTCTCCTAGAAACCAGGTGGGCTCCTGACTATGGTGAAACTCATAAATCAGAACTCCCAACTGGCTCTTGAGACATTCACTCTTGGCACACAACTATCACCAGGACATTAAGTCTACAAAAAGGAGCTAGGGTCACGGCCCAGTAGTCCAGGCTGAACTCCCAGCCAACTGCCTGCACAACTAGCCAGCCATCAGAGTGAGACATTTGGAAGGTGGAAAGGCCCCAGTCAAGTGGAGTGGCCCCAGCAAGATGACATTGCTTGGCGCAGAGAAAATCAACTCTTATCATTTTAAGTCACTCAATTTTGCAGCATTAGATAACTGAGATTCTGGAATGTGGAAGTAGGGTGTTACCATTAAAAAAAAAAAAATCTAAATTAGGTAGCTTTGTCATTGGGACCCAGCAGGGGGAAGAGCTTTGATGAAGCTGATAGTCAGGGCTAAAAGTTTTAAAAATGTTACTAGAAGCTGGAGGCAAGGGAAGATATAGTTTGGCAACACGTCATATGAGGTAAGGGGAAAACTGGAAATGCCCTAACAATCTAGGTAAGAAAATTTCCCAGGCACAATATTACAAGTGCCACTGGCTCTCCTCATTGGTTGCGATAAATCGCAAGAGGGCCAAGATGAGCCAGCAATTTGAATTCAAGGGACACAGCTACAGAAAAGCCACCATCCGCAGGAGCTGCCGATGCATGAGCCTTTCCAGGGGAAAATGTGCTTCCTATGCCTAAATATCAGAAAGCTTTACTCAATGTGCTACTGAATCCTCTTCTTCTTAAGCAGTATGTTGTAGCAGTCTCAATGTTTGGGGGGAATCTAATCTTTTGACGATTTCTTGACCATATGTAACTCCTGTTTGCAGAAATACCTCAAATGGGAAAAGCCACAGTTAAACCATCAACTGTTAGACCCAGTAGCTCTTGGGTGAGCTACTTAGCCTTCTGCTTTGGTTTCCACATCTATGAACTGAGGATGACCTACACAATAGGCCTTACAAGCATAAGAAGAATTACTTTTGGTAAAGTGCTTACAACAGGACCAGGCATACAGTAAGAGTTATAGAGTATTTTGTATATGTTAAAACAGTAATTTCAAATACTGGAAGGATATAATGTTTTGCTTCTCTTTCTCAAAAAAGTAGAGGGCTCCTTCTTGGAAGGAGCTCTGTTTTCCTGCTGCTAAGATGGTTAAGAAAATGAGCTGACAGTTTAATAGTAAAGGAGCATGATGCCCAGTTCTGGGCAAACTGATGGGAATTATATTCTGGAAATCACTATGTGACTTGGATTAGGCAGAGATGGGGGAGCTTTGTAGAAGAAGCTGTGCAGTGATGAAGTGAGAGGTGTCCACAAGTACATAGCTATTTCCTCACCTTGGCAGGTAGTAGCACTAGATGAAAAGCAGGCTACATGATAAAAAGTAATAAAGACTACTCATTGTAATCATTGCTATTTCCAAGACTATTTAAGGAGCCATTTTTTCCCCAGGAAAATCATTTTAGGAACAGAAGACTATGACTGAAGAAAGAAGGACAAGCGTACCTCATTTTACTGCACTTTGTAGATACTGTATTTTTACAAATTGAAGGCTTGTGGTAACTCTAATTGAGCAAGTCTATCAATGCCATTTTTCCAACAGCATTTGCTCACTTCATGTTTTTGCATCACATTTTGGTAATCCTTACAGTATTTCAAATATTTTCACTATTATTGTACTATTATCTCTTGATTATTATTTTATTATTATATTATCTGTGATCAGTGATCTTTTTTTTTGAAGTTACTACTACCACTGGCTAAAGGCTCAGATAATGATTTGCATCTTCTAGTAATAAAGTACTTTTTAAGTTAAGGTAAGCACGTTATTATTACTTTTTTTTTTTTTTAGACAAAATGCTATATTGCACACTCGGTATACTACAATGTAGTGTAAACGTAAGTTTTCCATGAGCTGGGAAACCAAACAATTTGCCTGACTCCCTGTACTGCAGTGATCTGGAATAGAACATGCAATATCTCCAAGGTGTGCCTGTCCTCACTTTCTTGTCAACGCATCACTCAAAAGTACTTACTGAGCACCTACTATGTACTTAAAAAGGCACTATCCCAAAGATTAAAGGGGCAAAGGAAAGAAGGAGACAGAGGAAAAGAAGGCAGAGAAAGAGAATAAAGGGGACAACAGCAACAAAAATCAATACACGTACACGCTGTTTACAAGGTGTCTCCCTCCTGTGCTGTTAAACAGCAACCGCCATGTTTATGGGATTACAGTAGGGTGGGCCTGGGGGGAGACATCTCTCACACACACACACATACACACACACACACAAAGTATAATTTAAGCAACTATAAATGCTATGGGGGATGCAAAGACACTACAAACTATTATTCATACTAATGAATTACAATGGGATTACATAACACTTCAAAGGGTTATTAGTCTTTCCACTTGCTAAAGCAGCCCATCATTAGTAATAATTGGGCCAGTATAAAATAGGAAATCAGCTTTTGAAGGGTCTAGTCTAGAACAAATTACAAAACCAGGGCTGCAGCATCATTTCAAAAGTTAAACACCCTAAAGCATTAAATATCCCCTTTTGACATGACTACCTCTGCATTTGCCTTAAGCCAAAGAAAAGCACATATTGCTTTGTAACAAATAACAGAAATCCTTAGAAGGCTACACAAGAAACAGAAAGTAATACAAATATGATAGAAATGGTGCAGAATAAGGTCCCACTTTCTCTATCAAAGAACCTTAAAATGTAGGGTAATCTTACTTAGAACTGTGCACCGCATCATCCAAGCTGATGCTGTGTAATTCTGGATTGCATCCAAGAGTGAAATCAAAGTAGCCTTTTATTTTTCAATACCATGATTCTTATTTTGAGGTGAGCTAGCAACTACCTTTGTCCTATAAAATAAGATTTAACGCATTTCATACTAAGGCCTGTGATGGGGGTTCAGGGACAAGAGCAAAAGACTAAAACGTGCTCATGGTAGGATCTTAAAAGGGAAACAGATAAAACGGAGGTACTGGGAGACCATTGCAGATGTTGACCCAAGATGAAAAGTGCTAAGTATAAAGGTTAGCCCATTATAAATGCAGTGTACTATTTATTTCTAAAAGTAATTTTAATAATTGAGACTAAATAACCTAGGAAGACTACAATGCAACAAAATCCCCAATTAGAAGAAAAATCAATAATCAAAAATAATCTTAGTTAAAATGTGTTACACAAATTATTTCTCCAAAGAGCTATACTAAGTATCACTATTTTGGTAAGTCATACTAAAAAAACAAAAACAAAAAAAGTCAAAGAAACTGGTAACAGAAGCATCTGAAAGGAACACAGGATTAAGGGCCCCTGGTGCAGAGGAGCTGTTATGATTGCCTGCTACACACCTGTTGCTGTACTGGACTTTGCAGAGGAGCTGTTATGATCGCCTGCTACACACCTGTTGCTGTACTGGACTTAGCTGAGAAAGTCACAGCCTAAATTTCACTTTCTTAAAATTACTTTAAAAAGTAAATTCAAATTACTTTAAAAAGTACTTGACAGATTGTCATTGCAAAACAATTTATCCAACTCATTCCCATTTACCTGTTTTTCTCTCAGAAACATGAGCCCTTTATTTTTCAAATTCCTTCTGATCAGTGTAATCATTAAAGCATTTTTATTTAAATAAAAATATTTTAAAATTATAAAGTACTTAAAATTATCAAATACATTAAAATTATTTAAAATTTAAATAATTAACTCCTTTTATTAATTCTTTAAAACATACAAATCAAAATGCAACCCAGCACTACCTTTTACATACCACTAAAGCATCCTGAGTGGCTGCTTCAAGTACTGTAACAGCAACTACTAGAAACACAGATCATTACATTACCTTTGACTCTTCTGAATATTAAACACACACCCAACTGGCATATTCTCTGCCTTAAGAATAATTTATGCAAGAGCCTGCCATGCTATGTAAAATAAATAAATAGATAGATAAACAAGGTATTTAAAAACTAGTTAAGTGGTTGACTTACTCAAGGACTCCTTGGCACCTTTGATATGTTTCCGTGCATGGTGAATCACTGAAACTGCTAGCTATAATTCAGGGTACGCATCTCCTAAACTGACAAATAATGAATCTGTTTTACCCCCAGAGCATCTGATGGAATGATCACTGATCTCTCTCTACAGATCCTAAGTAATAAGTATGCTGGCATCGACCAAGCAGTAATTTAAAACATTCCATCTTATTCACAGCTTGTAACTGCAAATGGAAATATGTTAGAAAATCATTAAATCCTAGAACACTAAGTTGACATAGACCTAACCTAGTTGCTAGGTCTCAAGTTTTTAGTTTGAGGACCTCTTTGCACTCTTAAAGTTGAATGACCTCAAAGAATTTTCATTTACGTGTGTTGTTGTTGAACGGCTAAGTTGTGTCTGGCTCTTTGCAACTCCATGGACTGTAGCCCACCAGACAAGGATTCTGAAGGGGGTTGCCATTTCCTTCTCCATTATGTGTGTTGTATCTATCTATATTTACCAAATCTAGAAATTTTAAAAATACTGATTCCTTAAAATAAGAGTGATAAAATTCATTATCAGTTGAAATAAATTTTTATGAAAAAAAAAAAAAAAGCTGCTTTCCAAAACAAGAAAGATTTCACAAGAAGAGTGGTGCTGTTTTACATCTTTGCAAATATCTCTTAGGTCTGGCTTCAGAGAAGACAGCTAGAATCAGAGACCTGCTTCTGCATACCATCTGTTGTAAATAATATGCTGTCTTGATTGAAGTAAATGAAGAAAATCCAGACTCACACCGGGAGTGGGAAAAGGAAGGAATACTTAATGGCCTTTATAGATGAATCATGGATCTTTGATACTACACCAAAACTCAACAAGAGGTGTTTTCTTAAGGTTACATGCAATATGGAATCTGACATCAAATCAGTGAACTTTTTTATACCCTTTCATATTAAAACCCATTGGTCTGTTTTTCCCTTTGAAGGGATCTTTTACCCAATGCACGATTGTGTAACACCATGCATTAGTCGTTTGGAAAACACTGATTACCTGAGTCATGTAGATCTTTCCAATGGTGACCCAATTCATTGCATGATAGCAAAAAATTACTTTTGTTAACAGCGCTACTGATTTTGAAAAGTTTGTACATATTGGTAAACTGTCAATGTCCTAGTGGCAAATATAAGCTTTTCAAAATTCTAACTTTCACTTGAAAGCACAAAATTTGTTGCTCATCATAAATACTTTCAGTTGTTTTCCTTAAGGTGACAAGTGAACTTTATTCATTTTCAAGAAAATATCTACCAAATACCAAAGCCTAACCAGCTTGGCTGTCCATCTCATATTTTAGGTAAATATGGTATTCCATCAAAAAAAGTTGCTGGTTCAGATCAGACAAATCACAGATGTACTTTCTCTTAATTCAATCCCACTTTGTTACACAGTAAGAACACTTTCAATTTCCATCTCATAGAATATTTAAAAAGGTACGTATTCAAATGGATAAGATTTATTAAAATTAAATCAAAGACATTCCTAAATGGATCTGGAACACTCTCCTCAGACTGCCTTGTGGTGAAGAACACAACTGCTAGCAGCCTCTGGGGCCACTGCCCTCATGAATGCCTGCTGTTTCAGCCACCACCGCTCTTACACATCAGTGCAAAGTCAGTGCAGTCAAAGAGGCCAATAGTATCTTAGTACTCTTACGAAATTAGTTTTGATCTCCTGTCTTGAGGACCCCCGAGAGTCCACACCGTTCTGTATGAATCCAAAAACAAAAACAAAATAAAACCACAAGCAGCAGGATATCATTCCCTTTACGAGTGGTTATTAGCAAGAATTTTTAAAAGGAGAGACCCCACAGACTCTGATTCCCCCGATTTTCAGAGAAGACCACAAACCCGTGGGGCGGGTGGGAGGCTAGGCGGCCTGCCCAAGCCTATCAGGTAAGTCAGACGCTGGGGCAAGAGCCCATTGCCTGCTCTCCCCGCCACAGGATGCAGCTGACGCAGCAGCAACCAGACACAGGCCCCGCTGAGAAACCGTCAGGGTGCCGGGAGGGAGACACGGGCCTCTGAACCCAAGCGGGCAAACGCTAGCCCTAGGGACTGCGGACAGGATGATTCTCACATTGTGGATGATTTTCACAATATAAGTGAAAAATGATAAAAACAATGAACAGACTTCTAGTTTCAGCTCCAACATAAAAGAGAACTTGAAGTAATTATAATCACTCCAGTCCTTACAAGAGGAAAAAGCTGAACAAACTCATCAAGGGCATATCTAGGACCCATCAGTAAATGGATGTATAGGGCAAACCTCCACCATAGAATCTGGAGAAAGAGACAGATCTAGAATCAGAGCTGAAATCGGTGCACTTGGGGCAGAAGCTACTGGAGCCACAGACTAGTAGGAACACTTAAGTGGTCCTTTAGACAAGCGGCCAAGCTCTGTGTGTGGCCCAGCCCGGGAGCGAGAGCCACAGTCTTAGGAACCGCTCACGTGTTCTGAGCTGTCCTTTCAGGGACCCCCCTCAGCTTCTCACAGGGAGAGACCCCTGGCGGCTCTGGCAGGAGGAGGGTGTGAACACTGGCCTCACGGACACTCAGGAAACTGCACAACAAAGGTTTGCTCGCCAAGGGAGAGACATCACCAGAGTCCTACCCACCCGGAGAATAAACGTTTCTCTGATCCCACCACCACAGTCCTCTCACCAAAGTGTGGGTATTTGGCGGTGGGGGGCGGGTACGGGGTTGGGGGGCGGGGGTAAGGCAGAAAACAGCGGAAAGGCAATACTTTTCTCATGGACTTTGTCTCGCTTTCCTAAAAGACTTTCATATTCTGAATACCTCTTTGACTAGGGAAATTTACACTGTAGGGCAGGGAGCTGACAAGGGGAAAAGAGCACCAGCTTACAATCCAATTGCTCAGGGAGGTTTTCATTATTATTAAACCATTTCCTCAAGGAAAGCTTTCCTTACAAAACAATCTTTCTTGAAGTTTTGGTCTTGTACCTCCCTTAACATTTTCTTGTGCTTGCCATTTCTTATGCATAAATGTTAATTTTTTTCTTTTGAATTGGACAAACATTCCTAGAGTCTCTGCTCTTCAGCTAGAGAATTTTTGCCCCTTCCTATATGCCAGATTTCCATGATCCTCTTAGCTCTATAATGGTGTTTGTGCAAACTACACATACAAATTACTCTAATTAACGGCATGCACTGGCACAACCCTCAGAATGAGTGTTCTCAGCAGGCCTCCGTAAGGGGTCTCCAGCAGGATGCCTGCTGCTGCCTGTCATCACCACCACTTCTTCCTGTCACCGGTCACATCTTCACTGATCTCACTTACTGTGTCTTTAGTTTATTTGCTCCACTCTGCTTTTTCTTTTTTTCCTAGTAGAAGAACTAAGAGACCAAAAACTAGCTTCTCTAAGGAGGAAACAGCTTTCCCTCAGCAAGGTGATGCTCACGCTCTAGGTATGATCTTTGGCTCTTCTTGGTTGTATTCATTATTCCCGGGCACAAAAAGTCGACTGGCTTTCTGGAGGAGACCACTTTGAGTTCTGGACATTCAAGAAGGCAGAGGTTTCTGGAAGTCTGTCTGTAGAGTAACAGCAGCTTTTTGTGGCTTCTCCCTCTACCGTGATCAACAAGGCACCTGCAGATACTGCTCTGTAACCAAGCCACTTGACCTGCCCTGTTTTTATGGAGTGTGTATCAGAGGTGTTATGGCAATTTTTCTAAAAAGCCACAACAGCTTTTAGATTCTAAGATTATGACTGTTTTGAGCTCTTCCGATTTAAATAATGTGCTCTCTTGTCAAAATGGAACAATGAAAACTAATATGGCCCTGAACAAAGACCACCAAGTGCCTTCACTGTTCTTACACCTCAGGAGTCTGAGTTCTCAGATCAGAGGCCGAAGACGTGGGGCTGAGGAAGCAGGGGCTCGGCAGCAGCACAGATGGGACGGAGCTCAGGGATTTAACCTGACGCTCCCTGAACCACCCAACCGTCTTTCACTCTGGTTTTCAAGAGAGCCAGTACAGAGCTCCAGTGAGCCGTCAGTTACAGTCGGTCCTTCCAGCACACTAGGAAAAAGAAAACCTCATAAATAATGCACAGGTAGCAGAAACACTTCATTTGCTTTTGGCAGAAAACACCACTGATGGCAAAGGCAAGTGGTACTGAATTACGTCGCAGCATCTGAAGACAGAGGCTAACTGCAACCTTCCAAGGACAGGTGTTCCTTCGCTTCTGAAAAGCATCCCAAGTTTGCTAAGCCACCATCCTTGTGGTTGCAGTCAGCCAATCCACCTTTTCTGCAGACCTACTAGGTGCACGGCTTTGCTCCGGGTGCAGTGGAGAACTCAAACACAAAAGAGGCAGGCCTGTCAAATTTTCTATCCGCCCTAATTTTAAAGGTACATGTGAATCTCTTTTTAACTCATCACTTGCTCTCCAGCAGCACTCCATGGTGGAGCTGAGCAGCTCCAAAGGGCTGGGGGACAAAGGGACGGCTCCTCCCATCCCTCTGGCTGCCTGTCTCCACATGCAGACCGCACCAGTTTAGAGAGCTGAAAACAGGCAGGGCAGAATAAGAATCTAAGGGATTTGATCTGTAGGTAGCAAGTCAGGCCCTGCTGTTCGTCCACCTTCATTTAATACTTTATTTTCTTAAAAAAAAAAAAAAACACATAGCACTTATAATGTGCCAAGTATTGTTTTAAGTGCTTTATACATATTAACTCATTCAATCCTCACAACAAGCCTGTAAGACAGATATGATTACCCTAATTTTAAGATAAGGACACTGAGGAACAGAGCAGATAGCAAACCCACCCAAGGTCACAGGTAGTCTGTGGTCAAGTTAGGGCTGGAGCGAAGTCTAGTCAGTTGAGTCCTACTCTACGCCACTAACCACTGATCTAAGTATTTAACAGGTTGCGGCATTTATGTGTGTAACATGCCTTTCTGAAGGCAGCCAAGTAATCTAGTATCAAAGTTAAAGCAACAACAACAAGACACTCAGAATTTATGTATAAGATACACTGTATAGGCTATATACCACGACAGAATTCTAACCTGAAGTCCAAGAGTAATTTTATCTTTCACAACACCAACACTCCTATCAGTCTGTAAATGAAAACTACTAGAATATTTGCTGAAAGAATCAGCAGTTGAACTTTTGCTGCAGTCTTTTCCTAAAATATGGCCTGGATCTGAAGCCAGCGGGGAGGAATCAGCACACACAATACCTCCCGTCTCTGAGTACATCACTGTGTCTCAAAAGCTTTCTGCAAGGGCTCACCTACCAGACACCCCAAAATACCTCCCCCAAGGCAGGCACATTTGTGCTGAAGAAGTCGACACTTGCGGATATTTAAATAATTTATAAGTACAATAAAATCCATTTCCTGTGTGGCATTTGCCACAAAATCAGTGCTCAACAGCCACATGGGGCCAGTGGCTACCAGAGTGGCCAGCACAGAGGCCATTCCCGTCATCACTGAACGCTCTATGGACAGCATGGGTTAGACCCCAAGTGTCATTTTTTTTTTTTTTATGCTTGAGTCTGAATATACTCAGTGGTAATAATTTCATCCTGTCTTTCTTATGAATAAACAAAATCCAAATTATACCTCATTTCTTCATAAATTTTCTACTCCCAAATTCAGTTCCCAGGAGGACAGTGGATTATTTACAAGCAGGTCAGGTAAGCTCCTAATCCTCTACTACTTGGCACCTAGAACGTCTTTCTTCTTCTATAACAATGAATGAAACGTAAAAATTACTTGAGGAAAGGGGAATTCATTAAAAAGTACGGTAAACAAAACGCCGTGTTTAGAGACGATAGCCTCATGTTGAATATGAAGCTCTGAGAGTCCCCACGAGGAAGTCAGAGAGGAGAGGGTGGCTGCTCCACACAAACCAATTCCTCCATCCGAAAAACAACACACGCACCATTAACGCAGTGGGCCACACACTTCGCGGCTTAAAAATAAGGCGCCTACATGAAAACAGGCTGGTTACACTGTCCTGTGTGGGCCAGGGACAGTGGCACCAAATTTCCTACTGGGAACAAACTTTTCCTTACAACCATTTCTAATTTCTAGCATCCTTAATCTGTACTCCTAGGATGCCTAATAAATAACACTGCTATTCCATTCCATGTGTGTTCACACTGTAAAGCAGCAGAAACGGAATGATAAAACACGAGCACAGCTTAGGAATAAAGCACAAATTCTAAGACACTTCCATAGCTAAGGATGCTAAGATCCAAAATTCTCCTTCTAATTCCTCATTCTCAATTTCATGAAAGCCTGGAAAGACTATGTTTATGACTAGTAGGAAATGCCCTGTTCTAGTAAAAAATTCTCTCTGCATCCTTTTCGCCAATTTTTCTCTCATCCTATCTATGCCTATTTACTTTTAGTAACACAATTGATTATTTTTATGAAATCCTGTGATATAGAGCTTTCTTTTTCATTTCAGACGAGTGGAATGAGCAGGGCTAACAAGAATCATTAACATCTGATCATTTTAAGTTGTAAAAACACCTTAAGCTCCTCAGAAAAAGCAAAAAAAATTTTAAATGTAATAATAGCAATAATTAAATTACATACTTGTGACTTCTTGTAAGAAATCCAAACACGGTCGACTACTTCCAGAAATGCTTATTGAAACAGCCAATGGGGTCTGTCCTTCATAGTTCCTTGTGTTCGTGTCCGCTCCGTAATTGTATAACATCCGTGCACAGAGCACATCGTCCCTAAGGGCAGACAAATGTAAAGGAGTCTGTCCATCTTCTAAGCGACCCAAGTTTGTGTCTGCTCCTCTCTGGAGGAACATTCGGCAATAAGAGTGATTGCTTTTAATCACAGCGTATCTCAACAGGAAACCGTTCTGAATGTCGATGTTGGCGTTGTGGTCCAGGAGGATTTTCACACAGCTTGACCGCTCTCGGATAATGGCGAGCTGAAGCGGCGTTGTACCTTTATCACTGAGCGGGTCAACCTCAGCCTTGAACTCCAGTAGGAGTCGGACAAATGAGTCCCTACCATAGTGAGCGGCCACATGAAGGGGAGTCCAGCCATCATTGCTTTTTGCATTAATAATGTCGCTCCTGTATTCAGATTCTAACATCAGGCGTGCAATCCGGGCCCGGCCATGCATGGCTGCATAATGAAGAGCAGTGAAGCCTCCGATTAAGTCCTTAACTGTGGGATCAGCTAGAGTTAAAACCAAAATGAAAACATTAGCAGACTCTGGGAGAGAAAGCAACAAATTCTGCCATGGCACAGCACATCTTAGCCAATTCTCACATGAAATGCGGAATGATTAAACACATAATGAGCATCAAGTCCTTCTTGCTTCAGCTTAATTGAAGTAGTTTTAATGGAAAATAAATTTTAGTAGAAAGCCATCAAACCTGGATTAACAGGATGAGCATATGACTTACAAAGCATTTAAAAGATAAATACAGCAAACACAGAGCTCTGATCGCCACACCCCTTTGCTCTGCTAATCTAACCAGCTGCCCTTGGCCTCCCAAATCCCTCATCTCTGCACTGTTTCATGTTTCTCTTCTGTTTTGAACTTTTTGTTTTATTTTCTCTTGTGCTGCTTCTTGGTCTTAAAAAGAAGCATGTGTAGCAACATCTGCTGCTCTAAATTACGGATGTACTGTGGTCTGGCAGACTGTGTTATTTTAGGGTATATTAGGTAAAAAAAAAAAAAAGTTTTTTGTGGTCTATAAAAATTCCAAAGTATGTAAGGTATATGTTAAGTGATCTTGATAAATCATGTTTCTATAAGATAAAAGTCAATTCTGAATTCTTTGTTTTGTAAGAACTCTGGAGTTTTTAAGAATTAGGCAGCACACATTGAGTGAAAAATTGGGAGAAACTTCAGCACTGTGTAAATATTATTTTCTAAAACAGTTCCAAACCTCTCTTCTAAATCCACAGGTTTCTCGAAATAAAAGAGAAGACAGAAACTAAAATGATTTATCGCTATGTGACTCCTCAAGGCAGAGACTTTTGTCCCCTGTTCCCAATCCTTCCTGAAGCTAAGAGTCAGTTTTGCACCGCTCTCATCCCACTGGCCTTCCTGGGCAGGGGGCAGAAGAGGGGAAAGAACCTTTATTCACTGCAGACAGGTCACTTACTTCCCGGAGGCCAGCAAGTCCATGTGAAGATAACTGGTTGGACCTAACTATTTAAGAGTAAAATGTTTTCTTCTTATAAAAGTCACCCTTAATTTTTCCTTTGTTCATGAAAGAGAAAAATTCACGAGAGTTTTTCAAATAAACAAATAAAAAGCCTCCACAGTTACATGATTAAACACTCATGTATTGTTTAGTAAAAATAGTTTTTAGTTTTATAACATTTTATGACAGTTTGGGCTCTTAGAAAAACCTATGAGGCAGAAAAGTATATGTAAAATAGTAATAATACTGTGGAAAATACAGATTTCAATTAAGAAGTAGTTACAACAAAAGCTATACAATGTTAGCGCTTTTTAGGCAAGTTATATCAGTTGAATTTCTAAAATTATTTCATATAAACTGATATTACACAATAGTCATAAGACTTTTATGTGTTTAAAGAAAAAAAGGATATCGTATCTGTCCTGCTTTTCACTAAAAGAAAACTATATAGTATAGTTTCAAGTTGCGACTTAAAAAAAAAAAAATAAAAGCAAGAGCGTTTAAACAAAGCACACTGCTGCCATCTACTGGTAAGGTGTAGACACGGGCTCCTCATGGTTCCATTTTGACATGATGCCCTCGAGTTTTTTTCAGATACTTTACGTATCTAGAGTGAGTGAGGACATGCATGAAGTCTAAAAGAACCTTTACTATTCAAACAAAACTGTAAATCTTGTCAAGACAGTCATTTCTAATCTATATCCAACCAATCAACTGTTTCCAAATGCTGTCTCTTATGTGTTAGTGAAATTCAAGAATACTTGCACTTCTCCCACCTTTCATCTACCATAGGTGCCTTTAAAGGTACCAGCAAATAGTCTCATGTGTTATTTTACAGTAAAATTAAAATTATGTTACATGAACCTGCACTTGCATCTTTGATTTTTCACTTTAGGTGTTTTTTTTTTGTTTGTTCTACTTATAACTTGGTGCTATACTGAGCTAGGAAAAACAAATATTAACAAATACAGCAATGATCTGTTTATTCTAAGTAAAACCCATAAAAATGCATTATTTGAGCACATACTGGAAACAAAGCATAGAATGAAGACTGTAGGTTAACAACACATAAAATCTGTACAGTTACTTTTCTCAAGAAATTAACATGGAAAATATAAGACAAAGATGAAAACAAAAATTATTATTAGCCAATGCAATAAGAAAAAATCTTAAATGTAGTAGTAGAAACTACAAAACATAGAATTCTATAAGAAACAGGCAAGACTTTCTTTAACTTAACTAAATTCACTTCATCTGTGTCTGTTCAAATGTTTCTTCATCAGAAAAGCTTTCCCTCAACACCAAACACAGCAGCCCCATCAACCTTGTAACTTTGTTCACTTCAGCAAGCTTTCTCCCCCTAGGTGCACGTATTTAATACAAACTCCAGAAGTCTCAAGAAACCCATTTAAACTTATTGAAAAGTTTAGAAATATATATAAATAAAAGCAGAGAAACATTCCCTACAATATTCTTTCCAACAGCTTTACCACAGTACAATAAAACTGAGACATTTTAAGTATACCAGTTGACAAACAGATGAATTAGATAGTCCTGTAACTACCACCACAACCACAATATTCCCATCCTCTTAAAACGTTCCTTCCTGCCCCTTTATAGTTAATTCCCTGCCCAGACTCTAGGCCCCAGGCAACTACTAATGCTTTGCCTTTCTAGAATTTCCTCGAGTATTAGGCTTTTGCATTTGACTTACTTCATTCATTGCGGTGTTTTTGAAATTCATCCCCATGTTGTTGTTGCTCATCAAAAGTTCATCCCTTTGTACTGCTGAACAATATTCTATACTATGGATATACAGTTTATTTATACAATCATTAGCAAATGGACAAATAGGTTATTCCTAGGCTATAATGAATAACACTACTATGAACATTCACATAGTCTTGTTTGTGGATATATGTTTTCATTTCATTTGGGAAACTACCTAGGAGAGAACTGCAGGGTCACATGTTAAATATACATTTGCAGGATTCCACGGACAGAGGAGCCTGCGGGCTGTGGTCCGTGGGGTCACATAGTCAGACACGACTGAGCAACTAATACTTTCACTTTCACTTTTCAGTCGCTCACTTGTGTCCAACTCTTTGAGACCCCGCAGACTGTAATGTAGCCCACCAGGCTCCTCTGCCCATGGAATTCTCCAAGCAAGAATACTGGAGTGGGTTGCCACTTCCTCCTCCAGGGGACCTTCCCGACTCAGGCATCGAACTTGCATCTCCCACATCTCCTGCACTGGCAGAAGGATCTTTTTTTTTTTTTTTTTTTTTACCACTGAGCCCCTTAAGAATCCCTAAATTTAAGTTTAACCTAAAAAAGGTACCAAACTTTTTCTAAATGACTACACAATATTACAGTCCCACTAGCAATGTATGAGAATTCCGAATGTTCTACATCTTCACTAATACTTGGCATTATTAGCAATGTTAATTTTACCAGTTCTGTTGAGTATAAGGTGGTAACTTAACTGGGATTTTAACATACAATTCCCCAATGACTAGTGATATTGGGTTTATTTATATACTTTCTTTTTGTGGAGTGTCTCTTGAAATCATTTACCCATTTTTATTATGTACTTTTACTCATGACTGAGTTTGAAACCCAACTGTGCATATATTCTGGATACAAGCCCTTTCGTCTTGTGTTTTCTCCTGTCTACTGCTTGCCTTTTTACTTTATATAATGTGTCTTTGGAAGAGAAAAAGTTTTAAATTTTGATGACGTCTACTGTCATTTCTTTGACGGTTTGTGCATTTTGTGTCCTGTTTAAGAAATCTTTGCCTAACACAAAATAGATTTTGTGTTTTCTTCTAAAAGTTCCATAACTTTAACATTTATATTTAGAGCAATGATCCACTGCTAGCTGGTTTCGGTGTAGAGTGTACATCAGATCAAGGTTCATTATTTTCCATATAAGTGGTTTAAGCACCATTTGTTTACAGGAAGCAAGAACTTTCAGATGTACAAGTTGAATTTAGAAAAAACCCAGGAACAAGATATCAAATTGTCAGCATCTGCTGTATCAGAAAAAGCAAGGGAATTCCAGAAAAACATTTACCTACTTCTGCTTATTGACTACAAGAAAGCCTCTGACTGTGTGGATCACAACAAACAGAGGAAAATGCTTAAAGAGATGGAAATACCAGACCATCTTACCTGTCTGAGAACCTGTACGCAGGTCAAGAAGCAACAGTTAGAACCAGTCATGGAACAACAGACTGATTCAAAATTGGGAAAGGAACACGTCAAGGCTGTACACTGTAACCCTGCTTATTTAACTTCTATATAGAATATATCAGGCAAAATGCCAGGCTGGATGAATCACAAGCTGGAATCAAAATGTTGGGAGAAATATCAACAGCCTCAGATATGCAGATGATACCATTCTAATGGCAGAAAGTGAAGAGGAAGTAGTGAACTAAAGAGCCTCTTGATGAGGGTGAAAGAGGAGAGTGAAAAAGCTGGCTTAAAACTCAACACTGAAAAAACAAAGATCATGGCATCTGGTCCCATCACTTTATGGCAAATAGAAGGAGAAAAAGTGGAAACAGTGACAGATTTTATTTTCTTGGGCTAAAAAAACTCATTGTGGACGGTGACTGCAGCCATGAAATTAAAAGATGCTTGCTCATTTCTATGATAAAACTAGACAGTATATCAAAAAGCAGAGACATCACTTTGCTGACAAAGGTTTACACAGTCAAAGCTATGGTTTTTCCAGTAGTCATGTACAGATGTGAGAGTTGGACCATAAGGAAGGTTGAATGCTAAAGAATTGATGCTTTTGAATTGCGGTGTTAGAGAAGACTCTTGAGCGTCCCTTGGACAGCAAGGAGATCAAACTAGTCAATCCTAAAGGAAATTAACCCTGAATATTCACTGGGAGGACTGATGCTGAAGCTCCAACACCCTGATGCTGAGAAAGATTGTAGACAGGAGAAGAAGGGGGCGTCAGAGGATGAGATAGTTGGATGGCATCATTGACTCAATGGACCTGAGTCTGAGCAAACTCCAGGAGATAGTGAAGGAAAAGGAAACCTGGGGCACTATAGTTTATGTGGTTGCAAAGAGTCAGACACAACTTAGCAACTGAACAACAAACAAATTTGTTTAAAAGACTGCCTTTTCCTCAATTATTTATCCTGGTGCCTTTGCCACAAAATAGTTTACCATACAAGTGTGGATCTATTTCTGAACTCTATTCTGTTTCACCAATCTAAAAGTGTATCCATATACCAGTACCTGATTATCTTGATTACTGGAGCTTTATAGTAAGTTTTGATAGCAGGTAACATCCTCAAACTTTCTTTAAAACTGTTTTGGCCAATAAATTTTAGAACCAACCTACCAATTTCTTCAAACAAGCCTGTAAAAATATTGATTGGAATATGCTAAATATTTCAAAAATGTAAACCTGTTCCAAATTATCTAAATACTATTTTTTCTTCTAAACCGTGAATACAGAACACCTTTCTAATTACTCAGGTCTTCTTTAATTTCCCTCAGCAATGTTTTGTACTTTTCAGTGTATTAAGTATTGCACATCTTTCATTACATTTATTACTAAACTTTGTTGCTATTATAATTAATTGTTTTACATTTCATTTTCTAAATGTTATTTGCTGGTATAGAGAAATAAAATTGATTTTTGTGTATTGACCTGTATACTCTGTAATCTAGTTAAATTCACTTTTTAGTTCTAGGTATCTTTGTAGATTTCTTACAATTTGCTAAATACACCATTATGTTCTCTGCAAATAAAGACAGCTTTACTTCTTCTTTTCCAATTCCAGGACTTTTATTTGAATAACAAAATGTTGAATAAATGTAGTAAAAGTATATACACTTGCCTTGTTCCCGATCTTAGAGGGAAAGCATTCAGCAGTTCATTTACTATGATGTAATTCTGTAGTCTTTGGAAAACTTGTAGTTTTCCACAAGTGCCTTTCCTTAGTGTTTGGAAGTTATCTTCTGCTTTTGGCTTGCTAAGAGTGTTATGATAAATGGGTATACTATATTGTCAACCCCTTCATGGATCACAGCCTTGTTGTGGTGAAGAGGCTGGCATAACTCAATGAAGCTATGAGCCATGCCATGCAGGAGGGCTACCCAAGACAGACAGATCATTGTATAGAGTTCTGACAAAACGTGGTCCACCAGAGAAGTGCAACCGACTCCAATATTCTTGCCTGGAGAACCCCATGTACAGTATGAAAAGGCAAAACGATATGACACTAGAAGACAACCCCCCTAGGCTGGAAGGTGTCCAGTATCCTACTGAGGAAGAGTGGAGGGCAATTACTAACAGCTCCAGAAAGAATGAAGTGCCTGGGCCAAAGTGGAAATGACACACAGCTGTGGATGTATCTGGTGGTGAAAGTAAAGTCAGTAAGAACAGTATTGCACAGTAACCTGGAACGTTAGGTCCACTGTTAAGGTAAATTGGATGTGGTCAAGTAAGAGATGGCCAAACAGAACACTGACATCTCAGGAATAAGTAAACTAAAATGGACGGGAATGGGAAAATTTAATTCAGATGACCATTACATCTACTACTGTGAGCAAAAATCCCTTAGAAGAAACAGAATAGCCCTCACAGTCAACAAATGAACCTGACATGCAGTACTTGGGTGCAATCTCAAAAATGAAAGAATGATCTTGGTTCATTTTTCAAGGCAAACTATCCAACTTCACAGTAATCCAAGTCTATGCCCTAACCACTGATACCAAAGAAGCTGAAGTAGACTGGTTCTATGAAAACCTACAACACTTTCTAGAACCAACATGAAAAAAAGATGCCCTTTTCATCACAGGAGACTAGAATGCAAAAGTAGGAAGTCAAAAGGTACCTGGAAGAACAGGCAAGTTGGGCCTTAGAGTGCAAGGCAAAGATTAAGAGTTTTGCCAAGAAAACACACTAGTCATAACAAACACTTTTTTCCAACAACACGAGAGACAACTCTACACATGGACGTCACCAGACAGTCAATACCAAACTCAGATTTATGTTCTTTGCAGCCAAATATTGGGAAGCTCTATACAGTCAGTAAAAACAACTGGAGCTGACTGTGGTTCATATAATGAGCTCCTTATTGCAAAATTTAGGTTTAAATTGAAGAAAGCAGAGAAAACCACTAGGCCATTCAAATATGACCTAAATCAAATCCCTTATGATTACACTGTGGAGGTGATGAATAGATTCAAGGATTGGATACGGTAGACAGAACGCCTGAAGAATTATGGATGGAGGTTCATAACACTGTTCAGGAGGCAGTGACCAAAACCATCCCAAAGAAAAAGAAGTGGTTGTCTGAGGAGGCTTAACAAATAGCTGAGGAAAGAAGAGAAAAATATACCCAACTGAACGCAGAGTTTCAAAGAACAGCAAGGAGAAAAAAGAAAGCCTTGTTAAATGAACAATGCAAAGAAATTGAGGAAAACAACAGAATAGGAAAGATTAGAGATCTCTACAAGAAAACTAGAGATATTAAGCGAACATTTCATGCAAGGATGGGCACGATAAAGGACAGAAATGGTAAGGACCTAACACAAGTAGAAGAGTTTAAGAAGAGGTGGCAAGATTGCAGAGAACTATATAAGGTCTTAACTACCTGGATAACCATGATGGTGTGGTCACTCACCTAGAGCCAGATATCCTGGAGTGTGAAGTCAAGTGGGCCTTAGAAAGCATAACTATGAACAAAGCTAGTGGAGGTGAGGAATTCCTGCAGAGCTATTTCAAATCCTCCAAGATGGTGCTGTTAAAGTGCTGCACTCAATATGCCAGCAAATTTGGAAAACTCAGCAGTGGCCATAGGACTGGAAAAGGTCAGTTTTCATCCCAATGCCAAAGAACGGCAATGCCAAAGAATGCTCCAACTACCATATAATTGTGCTCATTTCACATGCTAGCAAGGTTATGCTCAAAATCCTTCAAGCTAGGCTTCAGCAGTATGTGAACCAAGAACTTCCAGATGTACAAGCTGGGTTTAGAAAAGGCAGAGGAACCAGAGATCAAATTGTCAACATTTGCTGAATCATTGAGAAAGCAAGCGAACTCCAGAAAAACTTCTGCTTCACTGACTATGCTAAAGCCTTTGACTGTGTGGCTAATAATAAACTGGAAAATTCTTCAAGAGACGGGAATACCAGACCACTTTACCTGTCTCCCAAGAATCCATAGGGTCAAGAAAACAAAAAAAGCACATAACCAATAACAAGTATCAGGTTTTCACTACAGATCCTGTAGACACGAAAAGGATAATAACGAATATAATGAGCACCCTTGCGGTTCAAGGGTGTTTAACAGTTAGAACCAGACATGGAACAACTGTCTGGTTCAAAATTGGAGAAGCACTTCCCTGATGGCTCAGATGATCAAGAATCTGCCTGCAATGCAGGAGATCCGAGTTCAATCCCTGGGTCAGCAAGATCCCCTGGAGAAAGGAATGGCTACCCACACCACTATCTATTCTTGCCTGGGAAATTCCATGGAACCTGGCAGGTTACAGTCCATGGAGTCATAAAGAATTGGACACAAGTTAGCAACTGAAAAACATATTGTCGATTCCGCTTTCTGCATCTATTGGAATGATCATTTGGTATTTACTTTTATTCTATTAACAGTGTAAATTACTCAATATATTTTCAGATATTAAGGTAAGTTTGCATTCCTGGGGTAAACACTCCTTAGCTGTGATATATTCCTTTTTATATAATGGTGTATGAGACTTGATAGTACTGTGTTAAGGGTATTTCTATCTGTTGTCATAAGGGATAGTGCTCTGTTGTTTTCATTCCTTGAAATATCTTTACTTGGTTTCAGGGTACTACAAACCTTATACAATTTAAGTCTGGGATCATTTCCTCAGAGTTTGTTAATGTTTATGCCTTTATTATTTGAAATAATTCAACAGAAAAGGCAGCCGGGTCTAAGGTTTTTAGCACAGTTTTAGTTATGAACTAAGTTTCTTTGTTGTAAACTGATCAAATTATTCTGTTTAGTTCTGGCCATTTGTGTATTTCAAGCAAACTGTCCATTTCTTCTAAATGGCAGAAGGGTGCTCATTATGTTCCTTATTATCATTTTAGTGTCTACAGGATCTGCAGTGAAAACCTAATACTTGTTATTGCTTATGTGCTTTTTTGTTTTCTTCATCAGTCTACCTTGAGGTTTATCAATTGTATTGATCTTTTCAAAGAACCAGCTTTTTCTTGTTTTCATCAATTTTTCCCGTGATTTGTCTATTTCCCATTCCACTGATTTCTTCTGTTTATAATTTCATCCCTATTCTTACTTTGAATGTAATTCTAGCAATACAGAGAAACTGTACCCTGAGAGCCCCCTTTCCTCTCCCTTCCTTTGCGCTATTACTGTCATATACATTACATCTTTATATAAGCCCAACCACCGTTTTGTAATTATTTATGCTGTCTTTTAAGAGGTGAAAAGGGGGAAACATATTTACACTGTCTATGGCAGCACGCTGCTCAGGGGGCCCCTCCCGTAACCCCTGCCTCTTGATGCGCACGCCCTTGTGTAAATCTCTCCCCATGCAGATGAGCAGGACCTGGACTTCCCGCTAACCTAAACCCGGCAAAGGTGACGGAATGCCACTGCTGCGTATGCCATGATACACGAGGCTCCATCTTGCTAGCAGACTCACTGCAGCAACTCTCCCTGCTGCCTGCACGAACTAAGGGGTCTTGCTGGGAAAGCCCACAGGACAAGAATCTGCAGTTTACCTCTAAGAACTACTGGCAACCTTCAGCTACGGCCCTCAGTCCTATACAACCAAGGGAATTAATCTGATGACAACCTGAGTGAGCTTGGAAGCAAATTCTTCCCCAGTTAAGCCTACAGATGAGAACAGTCTGGCCAACACCTTAAAACTGGGAGGTAATAAAAGCAATAGGAATGAACACACTGTTTTTTACATGCATAGTTACCTTTACCAGTGATTTTTATTTGTCCTGTGAATTTGGATTACACATGGTACTTTTCTTTCAGCTAAAAGGACTTCTTTCTTTGCATGTGTTGGTATGCTTAATAATATTCCACAGATCTGTGGGGCCCCTGAGTGAGGCTCTGACACTGCTTACAGCAAGTAAGAGAATCACTTCACATGTAACAGGAGACCTGGCAAATGAGACAGCTATATGGGCTTCAATAAGCTGCCACATATTCCTGGAAATTTGGAAGGCTGATACATGTTTAAGAAAGACCAGAGAGGACCCCAGTTATCTACTCATCTCTGGTTAAACATGAGGCCAGAAAATGAAAGTTGGGGCATACCTATAAATTATCTGATTACTGTATGTGTCTAAACCTAATACACAGATCACGTTGGCAAAGTAAAAGTTTTACTGCCTCAAATTGCTTAAGCACAACCTCTGACCAGTTACTGGTCAAACAAGTTATTCTGACCATAAGCTATCTTAAATATCTTATTGTCATTTTTTTTCAAAATTCTTTTTTATGCATGTTCCTCAGACTGGATAATGTTTATTGATCAATTTTCAAAGTCACAAATTCCTTCTTGAGCCAGCTCAAATCTCTGTTAATCACTCTAATGAATTCATTTATTATTGCACTTTCAATTCTAGAATTTATATATATAAAAATATTATATATATACATATACACACTCCTGTATATATATTGTTGTTCAGTTGCTCAATCTTGTCTGACTCTTTTACAATCCCATGGACTGCAGCACGCCAGGCCTCCCTATCCTTCACCATCTCCTGGAGTTTGCTCAAACTCATGTCCATTGAGTCGGTGATGCCATCCAACCGTCTCGTCCTCTGTCGTTCCCTTCTCCTCCTGTCTTCAATCTTTCGCAGCATCAGGGTCTTTCCTAATGAGTCAGCTCTGCACATCAGGTGGCCACAATACTGGGCCTTCAGTTTCTTTACTGATCATCTCTATCTGATGAGTCACAGTCACACGTTGTCATTTCATTCTTTGAACATGGTTTCCTTAGTTCTCTACCTTTATAATAGCTATCCTGAAACTTTTTTAAATGTAGCATCTGCCTCTTCAGACTCATTTTGTATTAGCTAGTTCCATTTCCTATGTATGAGCAATACATTCCAGTTTATTAGCAAGTCTCTTGATTTTACTGAAAATTGAACATCTTAGACTATATCACAGCATCCCTGGATTTTTATCCTTACATCTTCTAGGTTGGCTGCTGTCATTATTAGTTTTAGTGAATTGCCTAAACTAATTTTACATAGTTTGTCTTCCTGAAGAGTATACAGTGTCTCTGCTCAGTTGTCATTGTCAAAGCAGGGCTTCTAGGGGCTGCTCCTAGGAATAACTTATACTTGACCAGTAACTGGTTAGAGATTGTGCTTAAGCAATTTGAACCAGTAAGGCTTCCATCTTTTGCCAAGGAGATCTGTGTGTAGGTTGATACATACATTTAATAATCAGACAATTTACAAATATGTCACAGCTTTCATTTTCTGGCTTCAAGTTCAACGAGAGATGAGTCGATAACTGGGTCCTCTCTGGTCTTTCTTAAGCATGCATCAGCCTTCCAAATTCCCAAGAATACACAGCAGCTTATCAAAGCCCACATGGCTATCTCATTTGTCAGGTCTCCTATTAAATGTGAGTCTGCTCTGTTGCTTGCCCCAACTGGTATTAGAGCCTTAATCAAGTAGCTGTGCCGCAAGTCAAACAAGCCTGCAGTTTGTTTACCACCTAGATCAAGACCAGGGTTATTTTCAACAGCAGTCCAAGCATGGGGCATTTCCATGGGCTCCAAAATCAGGTCAGTCCCTTCTGCAATCAAGCAGGATTCCAGCTCTCATGATACTGTGACACAGAGCTTGTTGGAGAGCAGAGAGAATAAAACGGGAATAGCCACTTTGGGCTCAATTTCTTCTTTTTCAAGTTTAAGTTAAAAAATAACTGATTTATGATGGTTTGTCTTTCCTGTTCAAACATTTAAAGCTATAAATTCCTCTCTAAGCACTGCTCTAGTATACCCCAGAAATTCTGGTATGCTGTGCTTTCACTATCATTCAGTTCAAAATTTGACTTCCAAACGTCTGAGGCTGTCCTAGATATGTTGATGTTGTTGATTTCTAATAGAATTCCATTGCAGTTAGGGAATATACCCTTAAGATTTCAGCCTTTTAACCTTTACTGACACTTACTTTACTGCCAGCATATGGCTTATTCCAGTGGCCATAACACACACACACAGAATGCATATTCTGAAAGTGCTGGATGCTATTTTCAAAAACAATATGTCAATGTGTTTGATAATGTTTTTAAGATTTTCTCTAGATATTGATATTTTACATCTAGATGTTCTATCAATTGCTGAGAAATGTTAAAATATTCAGGATTGTGAAATTGTCCATTTCTCCCTTTCATTGTCAATTTTTTGCCTCACGTATTTTGAAGTTCCCTTTTCGGGCACATTTTATGAGTGTTATTCCTCCTAGTGAAGTGCCCCACTTGTCACTATGAAACGCCTCTGTTTAGTTCTGATAGTAGTCTATGTCTTAATCTATTTCATACGCCACTAATGTAGCCTCTCAGGCTTTCACATGCTTGCTATTTGCATGGTATATTTCCAGAACATATACCATCCATCTACCTACTTTCAACCTACCTGTACCTTTAAAGTATATCTTTATAAGCAGCATATAATTTAGTTTTGTCTACTTACCTTTCTGATAATTTCTAGATTTTCATCAGAGTGTTTTGTTCATTAATGTTTAATGTAAATATTGATATAATTGATTTACCATTTTATTATTGTTTTCCATTTGTCTCCTAGTCTCTCTTCTTTCCTTTATACCTTTTTAAAAATATTATCAGAACAATTTTTAGCATTCCATTTTAATTTCTCCATTGATGTTCTAGCTATACGTCTTTGCATTATCTTTTTTTTTTTTAAACTGGTTGTCCTAAGGATTAAAATATATACACTAATTTGGTCAAAAACATTACCAGAGTATTTACAGAGGTTATTACATGCTTCCCATCTGTGTTTAAAAGCTCAAATACTCTTGGACATTATAAAATCCTAAAAGTGGGAAACTCAGAATTTTACAAAATATATGTATAAGCATTGCACCTTAATTTGCTATTTATGTGATTACTCTTCTTAAAAGTTGTAAAAGTACCAAATGCAAAGTGAAGTGGCACAGGAAAAGACACTGCTTCGAGGTCTAGAAACAGCTATGCAATGTGCCATAAGTGTCATTATAGGAAAGAAAAGCAACAGTGATGGAGGAAAAGAATCTAGACAAATCCTTAAAACTTGACTAATAATTCACCACAGAACAAAGAACTGGAGAGTCAGGTGGTGTAATGTTCCCAAATAGGATTTCCCCAAGAAACATTACTTTTTTGCTAATGAAAAACTGAAAATTTAGAAAAGCAGCAAAGCAAAAACAGCATTCCTCAATAACTACTGTCCACAGTGATGGCAGAAAGCTTTCAGCTTTCCTTTTATATATTTAAAAAATATATATAACTGTAATCATAGTCTAATTATTTTTCCCTCTATATTTAGGCACTGAAAATGCCTCCATTTTCAAAATTACATATAATAAAGGGTAAAATTTTCATACAGGAAAAAATTCCTGCATTTAAGCTGCTTCTTGGAATAAATAAATAAAAGTAGATTTACTGGCAAAAAGAGCTCCCATTTCTCAGGATCTAACACATACTACTAAACTTCTTTCCACAAATGCTTTCATAAATGTCTACCATCAATGTCCCCATTTCACCACATTTGGGATTACCATTTGTAAAATCTTTCATTTTTGAAAAATGAAAAATAATTTCTCATGATCATGCTATGAATTTCTTTGACCAATCCCTTATCTCCCATTTATTTTCTGTTTCAGCAAGAGGATTTTATCTACTGTACCGAGAGGAGACCTGAGACACTTTTCTCAGTTTACTCTGGGGATCTGCTTTATGAAATTAACTTCTAGAGCTTCAGCTTACTGCCCTCCAGGTCTGTTTGCATAAACACCAAATCTGAAGATAAATAAACACACCAGCTAATACACGGTCTCTTACTGTTACACTCTTGAAATGTTCAATGTAGTATTAGAATTTTTAGAAAGATTCAAAGTGGGAAAATGAATACAATACTGGGTTTCTTAAAATTTGCACTCTTATGGCAAACATTCTTCCCCATAATTCAAACGGCACACTAACCTCATCAGAAAGACCACCGGGATGAGGACAAAGATACAATCATATGCATCACATTTTTGTTTGGAAACACTGATATTTTTGGACTTTATAAAACCCTAAGCGTTCATCATTTTGAAGCAGGATATTTGAAAGTAAAACAGCAAAATATCACTTACTTATATGCACAGGCCAACGTTTTATGCTCTACTAGTCACGTGTGGCTACTGAGCACCTTTAACAGGGATAGTGTGACTGTGGAACTGAAGTTTTTAACTTACCTGTAAATACAGGCATCTATTTTACTGACTACACTTTACTGCACTTAGAGATACTGACTACGTTTTTTAAAAACTGTAAGTTGGCAACATCACCTACAGCAACTAAATCAGTGCCATTTTCCAACAGTATTTGCTCATTTTGTCTCCCTGTATCATATTAGGATAATTCTTGAAATATTTCAAACTTTTTCATCATTATTATATTTGTTATGGTGATCAGTTATCTTAGCTGTGACTATTTCAATTATTTAGGGTTGCCACAAAACCACCCATAATAAGACAGTCAACTTAACAAATGTTGTATGTGTCCTGACTGCTCCACCAACCCCAGTCTCTCTCTCTTCTCAGGCCTATCTCCTGGGACACAAATGATCAGGCCTTTAACTGTTGAAAATGAAGAGTCACATGTCTCTCACTTTAAATCAAAAGCTAGAAATGATTAAGCTTAGTGAGGAAGATGTTGAAAACTGAGACACGCCGAAAGCTAGCTTCTTTGCAAAATAGTTAGCTAAGATGTGAATGCAAAGGAAATATTCTTGAAGGAAATTAAAAGGGCTACTCCAATGAACACAGGAATAATAAAAAAGTGGAGTAGCCTTTTTTATGATATGGAGAAAGTTTGAGTGGGCCAAACAGAAGATCAAAATAGCCACAACATGCCCTAATTTAGCCAAAGCCTAATTTGGAGAAGGCCCTAATTTGCTTCAGCTATATGAAGGCTGCAAGAGGTGAGGAAACTTCAAAAAAAAAAAAAAAAAGTCTGAAGCTAGCAGAGGTTGATTCATGAAGTTCCAGGAAAGAGGCCATCTCCATACATCACAATGTAAGACAAAGCAGCACGTGCTGATGGAAAAGTTGCTGCAAATTCTCTAGAAGACAATTAATGAAGATGGCCACACTAAACAACAGTGATTCGATGTTATTGGAATAAGAGGCTACCTAGGACTTTCATAGAGGAGTGAAAGTCTGGCTTCAAAGCACAGGCTGACTCTTGTTAAAGCAGCTGGTGACTTTAAGTTGAAGCCAGTGCTCATTTACCATTCCAAAGTCCGAGGACACTTAGGAATTGTATCAAACTACCCTGCCTTTGCTCTATAAATGGAACAACAAAGCCTGGATGACAGTACACCTGTGTACAATACAGTTTACTGAATGTATAAAGCTCAAAGTCAAGAACTGCTGCTCAGAAATAAAGATTCCTTTCAAATATTACTGCTCACTGACAATGCACCTAGCCATCCAAAAGCTATGATAGAGATATAAATAAGATCAATTCTGTTTTCATGCCTAACACAATATCCATTCTGTAGTTCATAGGTTAAGGTGTAATTTCGACTATGAAATTTTACTACTGAAGAAATGCATTGCCTAAGGCTACAGATGCCATAGATAGTGATTCCTCTGATGGATGTGGGAAAAGTTAATTGAAAAATTTTTAGAAAGAATTCACCATTCTAGATGCCATTTAGAACATTCATGACTCATAGGAAGGGGACAAAATATCAATATTAAGAGCTGGAAGAAGTTGATTCCAACTCTCATAGATGATGCTGAGAGGGTCAAGACCAGTGCAGGAAGGAACTGCAGATTACTTAGTAAGAGAACTAGAATTAGGGGTGGAGCCTAAAGACGTGAGTGAGTGAACTGCTGCAATCTCATGATGAAATTTTAAGAGATGAGGAGTTGCTTCTCATGGACAAGTAATGAAAGTGATTTCTTAAGATGGAATCTGGAGGTTGTTGAAATCACAACAAAGACTTCAGGATATTACATAAACTTAGTTGATAAAACAGCAATAGGGTTTGACAGAATTAACTCCAATTTTGAAAGCAGTTCTGCTGTGAATAAAATGCTATCAAACATTTGTGCAGGCTATAGGGAAGTCATTTGTGAAAGGAAGAGTTAACTGATGGTCAAACTTCATTTGTGTCATATTTTAAGAAACTGCCACAGCCACTCCAGCCTTCAGCAGCCTCCACCTTGATGAGTCAGTAGCCATCAACATGAGGAAAGATCCTCCACCGGCAAAAGGATTATAACTCACTGAAGGCTCAGATGACGGCAATTTTTTAGCAATAAAGCATTTTTTAACTCAAGTATGTACATTGTTTCTTCCGACAGTTCCCAGACTACAGTATAGTCTAAACATAACTTTTACGTGCACTAGGAAACCAAAAAATTCGTGTGACTCCCCCTACTGCAACATTCGCTTCACTGTGATGGTCTGGAATTGAGCCCTGAGTATCTCTGAGGTATGCCTGCTGCTACACATGCTATAGACAGCACGGGTTTAGATTACACTGAAGACAGCCTCATATTACTTTTTCCCCCGTTTGGAACACAGACAGTATTAGTAACACAAACTTGCTCATAAGCACACGTCACACAGCTGCTCCCCAGCCAGGCTGCCTTCTGCAGTCACATCGCTGTCACCACAGCACAGAGAGGGCAACTTCTGAGATCCGAGTTTTGATAGATCTGTGTGCTCACTCACTGGTAGGTTCACTGTGCAGGTGCACAGATTTACCTGAAAGATTCAATCCTTTAATGCACTTGAGATTAAAAATTTCTGGTAGGGTGAAAGGCTTAAATTAAATATCTATGTCTCCCCTCACACACCCCCCGACCAACTGCTTTGGCTAACTTTCTCCTATTCATTCAGTAAATGACAACTCTTTTCTTCCAAACCCTCAGCCCCCAAACCTTAGTTATTCCCCTTAGAAACCTCAGGGTTTCCTTCCCTCTCACCTCACAGTCAATCTATCATCACAGCGTGTTGTCTCCATTTTCAAAATATATCCAGTATCTGACCACTTCTCAACACATCCACTGCTATCATGTAGCCCAAGCCATGGATATCTCTCATCTGAACTATTTCAAAGTATTGGAGAGGTTTTCTGATTTTTTTCCCCTGCTCGTCTACAATCTGTCTTTCTCAGAGCAGCCAGAGTGAGTCTTTCAGGAAGTTCGTATCATTCCTCAGTTGAGAAGCGGTCACTGGCACCCCTCCCTTCTCACTCCGAGCACAGGTAAAGGTCTAAGAGCTACAGGACATGTTGCCTGACTCTTGAGCCCTGTTTGGTCCCCTCTCCCGTCATTCTGCTCCAGCCACCATCTTCCTGGCTTCTTCTTGAAAGTGCTAAGATGTTCCCAACCTAGAGTTTTACTTAACACTTTTCTCCCAGATACCTACATGGTTTGGTCTTCATTTCTTTCAGGCCTCAGCTAACATGTCACGTTAGAGGCCTTCCACGAATACCTAATTTAAAATAGCAGTCTGTACCTCTTTACCTCTTCTCTGATTCTTTTCTTTTCACAATCTGATATTGTATACTGTCAGTTACTGAAACGTAAGTGTCACAACAGTAGAGACTTTATTTTGTTACTGTAGTCCCAGCCCTCCGAACAGTGCCTGGCACAAAGCAGGTGCTCAGGAAACACACGTGGGGTGCAGGGAGATGAGGCTGCAGTCCTGATCAGGCAGCAACGCCTGAAGTCTTGGGCCCTTTCACTAAGTTCACAATGCTACAACCAGTGAGCTTTTCCACAGCACACATCTGTTTCTCCCACTCCTCTCTCTCACATGGCTCACCACTGCCCCCCAAATAGATTGGATTGGATGCGCTCCAATCACGCTGAATCTCAGCTCCTAAAACCAAACACGCTTCCTTTTTCCTTCAACCCTTCATCAGTGTCTTCTGAGTTTGGAGTAACTCCACAACGCCAACCTTCCAGCACCCTGCATGGCCTCACCTTTCAAGACCACAACCAAACCACGCTTGCCGCAGCAGGCCTTCGCTGCCTCTCCCGCCACCTCCACCCCCACCACAGTGGGCGGTGGCTTATGAACAGTGCTCAGCTCAGCCTCTCGGTCCTGCACTGCCTTCTTACAGGTCATACGGAATCAACTTACA
Source organism: Oryx dammah (assembly GCF_014754425.2). Taxonomy (NCBI): domain Eukaryota; kingdom Metazoa; phylum Chordata; class Mammalia; order Artiodactyla; family Bovidae; genus Oryx; species Oryx dammah. The sequence continues at coordinate 62,963,117 of NW_024070200.1, read as the reverse complement.
AGGGGAATTGATGGTGAGCAAATTACTTACCATTCTGTGGCTCAGTTTTCTCAGTGGAAAACACACTCCTTACTTACTTAACCTCGTGAACAGTTGTGCAGAATCAGGCTGATACTAAATGTTCAACAAATGCTGGCTATAAATCCATCCCCCCAGTAGACTGTGGAGTATCAGAAGCGGAACATAATGATTAGGTCCACATCTCAGGGCCTGGCCAGAGCCTAGCATATGTCAGGCACTCAATAAATACCTGCTGAATAAATACCTGAACAAGTGGCCAACTGGCCACCTCCCCCTCCTCTATCTGTGCGGATTCTCTTTCTCTGTGCAGAGGTGGGGGAGGGAGGAGGGAGAGAGGAAAGCAAATCCTGTTTCTGTGCATTTCTCCCTGCCCCATATTTGAATTTTTGACTTCATTTCACCTTAATGTCCAGCACAAAATAAGCTTGTTAACAGGATAGGGCCAACCTAACTCAGTTTAAAAGCTCTTAAAGAAACTGTGGTTTAAGGAAAAGAGCAGGTATGAAGAATTCAGGCACTTTTCTAATCCTACCAGAAGACTGGCCCATTTCAATCAATATTTTTTAATAATAATAATAATAATAATAATAAAGGATCAGCCTTGTCTCTGTAAAGTTGGGGAACAATTATCTTAGGTAACTGGTGTTTATTTCTTCTTTCTCTCTCTCAATGAGAATACAGACACGGGTTCTGTCCTCATGAAGCCTCAAACTAGAAGAGAACTAAATAGAATACTACAAAAGTAATTTATTATTTTATTATTAATAAAATAAATTATTATTTCATTGCTTGTGACAGGAGCTACAATACAAAGGTACAGAGCCTAGCAGTACCATATCACAGAGAGATCTGACCGAGTCCGGATGGTGAGGGGAGGCTTCCCTGAGAAGCGTGGGGAGAGGTGAGTGAGGCAGCAGAGGCCAGGGGAAAGGGCAGCTCACAGACAAACTGGGAGACACGGCAGACGAGCAGACACTGCAGGGCCACGAGGTCACCTTAGGGACTCAGAACTACCCTGAGAGAAGGGGGAAGCCACTGATGGATTTTAAGAAGACATACTGTAACTGTCATTTTTAAGAGGTCACTGCATTTGCAGACTAGCCGGGAGGGCGCTGACTGGAAGCAGAGATGAAAGAGACACTTAACAGTTCTGGTGAGGAACAAGGTTTCCTTACCCAGAGGCAGGACAGTGCCTCCAATGAAAGGGAGTGAAATGATCTGACAACTATTGAGAAGGGTAGTTTCGAGGTTTCTGGCACAGCTTTGGGGCCATTTACTGCAGAAGAACATGGTCAAGCAGCAGCTCATGCTGAGCCGTGAGCCGGGAGCATGGAGACGATGAACAGGCAGCACCAGTCTGCGATCAGAAGCCAGGCCAAGACAAAATACCGAGCGTGTTTAACATCACGTGCGGCCAAGGCGAGCGGAGAGCAGGAGGAGGGCTCCACTCCTATCTATGTTCCCCAACTGACACATAATGTGCTCTTAAAAACTACTCCGTAAAGTTCTTATTCTACTAGGGAAATGTGAAAAAGGAGGACGTAAAAGGTGCTATACAAGAATGAGTGAGGGATTTCTGCAAAGTATGTAATTTTGTTGTTTTAAAGTTTTATATGGAAATGCAAAGTGATAAAATTAGCCAGGGCTTCCAGGCGGCTCAGTGGTAAAGAATCCGCCTGCCAATGCAGGAAATGTGGGTTCAGTCCCTGGGTCGGGACGATCCCCTGCAGAAGGAAAGGAAAACCCACTCTCCTCTGGGAAATCCCCCAGACAGAGGAGCCTGGCAGGCGGTAGTCCATGGGGCAGCAAAGAGTCAAATACAATGTAGCAACTGAGACAACAACAACAAAGAGTAGCCTAGGCATCCCTAAAGAACAGGGAGAGGAGGTCTGCTCTCCCAGATACTAAACCTTATTAGAGAACAACAATTTACAACAATACCATTACTTTGCCGACTAAGGTCCGTCTAGTCAAGGCTATGGTTTTTCCTGTGGTCATGTATGGATGTGAGAGTTGGACTGTGAAGAAGGCTGAGCGCCAAAGAATTGATGCTTTTGAACTGTGGTGTTGGAGAAGACTCTTGAGAGTCCCTTGGACTGCAAGGAGATCCAACCAGTCCATTCTGAAGGAGATCAGCCCTGGGATTTCTTTGGAAGGAATGATGCTAAAGCTGAAAGTCCAATACTTTGGCCACCTCATGCAAAGAGTTGACTCGCTGGAAAAGACTCTGATGCTGGGAGGGATTGGGGGCAGGAGGAGAAGGGGACGACCGAGGATGAGATGGCTGGATGGCATCACTGACTTGATGGACGTTGAGTCTGAGTGAACTCCGGGAGTTGGTGATGGACAGGGAGGCCTGGCATGCTGCGATTCATGGGGTCGCAAAGAGTCGGACACGACTGAGTGACTGAACTGAACTGATACTCACCTAGGGACATACTGACAACAGAATTAATGGAACCATGCATGTTGGCAGGGCACAACAATGAGAAAGAAGGGATGATGTAGGCTTCCTTTATGTATGAAATTGTAACTGTGTGATACACCAAAACCAATTCTGGATAGATTAAGGTCCTAAACATCATGAAACTTTTTAGAACAAAGTACAGGCAAATAATGACCCTGTGGTATGATGTACAAGACACAGAAAGCACAACTCATAAGGCAAAAGAAAAACACAATTTACTTAATGTAAACTTCTGCCCAGTAAAAACAAGCACAGCGAGAAAGTGAAAAAGCTACCAACTGGGAGAAGACTGCTGCAACATGTAACTACCAGCAGAGAATATATAGACAACTCCTGCAAGCAGTCAGAAAGAGACACGCAAAGAGCCCAGCCCCGCAAGGCTTTGCTACTCATCTCACTTTTGCCAGGGTTGGGGGAAGAAGCGAGCACGTCACACAGGAGAGCAAACCACCTAGCAACATACTCCTGGCAAAGGCAGGGGCATGGGCCCTCTCACACCAGCTAGGGACAGAGCCATTAACGACCTTCTCTGGAGGACAATTTGTCAATATCCATTAAAAAAAAAAACAAAAACAAAAAACAAAAACTAACGATCCTTTGATTGTACTTCTAGGAATTATCCAAGAGATAAACTCACACATGTAAAAAGATCAGTCAAGGACATTCTCTGTAATACTGGTCCTAGAAGAAGAAAAATGAAAAATTAGAATGTCCAAAATAGGGAATAAGTTTAAAGAAATTACATCCATACAATAGAATCAGTGACAGGGAACTATCACTTATTGAAACTGTTATGAAAAAATCAAGATGCAGATCCAATGACTAACAAAAGGGAAGCAGGCAAGAAGGTGGCTGGTGGAAAACTATGTACTCGTAGATGCAGACTGTCTCTTCAGGGACACAGCAGAATCCAGTGAGCGTGCCTCTGGGCAGCAGAGGAAAAGACCAGCACCGAGGGTCAGATGTTTCCCTCTCAACAATCTGTTCCTTACACCTCTCCTTTAGGTGTTAACCATGTATATGGATGCATGTGTTACCTTCTCAACAAATAAAATGTCCTACTGAGAAACATTCAGCCTCTCTCAAAAAATAAAAAAGGTTGATTTAAACAAATGATAGTATATCCATACTAATAAATACTACCTAGCAGTTGAAACAGGAGATGGCCAAGACTGAACGTCGACATCCTAGCAATCAGCGAACTGAAATGGACTGGAATGGGTGAATTTAACTCAGATGACCATCATATCTACTACTGTGGGCAGTAATCCCTTAGAAGAAATGGAGTAGCCATCATGGGCAACAAGAGTCTGAAAGGCAGTACTTGGATGCAATCTCAAAAATGACAAAATGATCTCTGTTTGTTTCTAAGGCAAACCATTCAATATCACGGTGATCCAAAAAGCTGAAGTTGAATGGTTCTATGAAGACCTACAAGACCTTTTAGAACTAACACCCAAAAAAGATGTAATTTTCATTATAGGGGACTGGAATGCAAAAATAGGAAGTCAAGAAACAGCCAAAATAACAGGCAAATTTGGCCTTGCAGTATGGAGTGAAGAAGGGCAAAGGCTAATAGAGTTTTGCCAAGAGAATGAACTGGTCATAGCAAACACCCTCTTCCAACCACACAAGAGAAGACTCTACACATGGACATCACCAGATGGCCAACACCGAAATCAGATTGATTATATTCTTTGCAGCCAAAGATGGAGAAGCTCTATACAGTCAGCAAAAACAAGACCAGGAGCTGACTGTGGCTCAGACCATGAACTCCTTAATGCCAAATTCAGACTTAAATTGAAGAAAGTAGGGATAACCATTAGACCATTTAGGTATGACCTAAATAAAATCCCTAATGATTATACAGTGGAAGTTAGAAATAGATTTAAGGTACTAGATCTGATACACAGAGTTCCTGATGAACTATGGACAGAGGTTCGTGACACTGTACAAGAGACAGGGATCGAGACCATCCGCATGGAAGAGAAATGCAAAAAAAGCAAAATGGCCATCTGAGGAGCCCTTACAAATAACTGTGAAAAGAGGAGAAGGAAAAAGCAAAGGACAAAAGAAAAGATAAAAGCATCTGAATGCAGAGTTCCAAAGAATAGCAAGAAGAGATAAGAAAGCCTTCTTCAGCGATCAATGGAAAGAAATAGAGGAAAACAACAGAATGGGAAAGACTAGAGATCTCGTCAAGAAACTTAGAGATACCAAGGGAACATTTCATGCAAAGATGGGCTCGATAAAGGACAGAAATGGTATGGACCTAACAGAAGCAGAAGATATTAAGAACAGGTGGCAAGAATACACAGAACTGTACAAAAAAGAGCTTCATGACCCAGATAATCACGATGGTGTGATCACTCATCTAGAGCCAGACATCTTGGAATGTGAAGTCAAGTTGGCCTTAGAAATCATTACTAGGAACAAACCCAGTGGAGGTGATGGAATTCCATTTGAGCTGTTTCAAATCCTGAAAGATGATGCTGTGAAACTGCTGCACTCAATATGCCAACAAATTTGGAAAACTCAGCAGTGGCCAGGAGAGTGGAAAAGGTCAGTTTTCATTCCAATCCCAAAGAAAGGCAATGCCAAATAATGCTCAAACTACCACACAATTACACTCATCTCACACGCTAGTAAAGTAATGCTCAAAATTCTCCAAGCCAGGCTTCAGCAATGCGTGAACCATGAACTTCCAGATGTTCAAGCTGGTTTTAGAAAAGGCAGAGGAACCAGAGATAAAATTGCCAACATCCACTGGATCATGGAAAAAGCAAGAGAGTTCCAGAAAACATCTATTTCTGCTTTATTGACTATGCCAAAGCCTTTGACTATGTGGATCACAATAAACTGTGGAAAATTCTGAAAGAGATGGGAACACCAGACCACCTAACCTGCCTCTTGAGAAATCTGTATGCAGGTCAGGAAGCAACAGTTAGAACTGGACATGGAACAACAGACTGGTTCCAAATAGGAAAAGGAGTATGACAAGGCTGTATATTGTCACCCTGCTTATTTAACTTCTATGCAGAGAACATCATGAGAAACGCTGGACTGGAAGAAACACAAGCTGGAATCAAGATTGCCAGGAGAAATATCAATAATCTCAGACATGCAGATAATACCATCCTTATGGCAGAAAGTGAAGAGGAACAAAAAAGCCTCTTGATGAGAGTGAAAGAGGAGAGTGAAAAAGTTGGCTTAAAGCTCAACATTCAGAAAACAAAGATCATGGCATCTGGTCCCATCACTTCATGGGAAACAGATGGGGAAACAGTGGAAACAGTGTCAGACTTTATTTTGGGGGGCTCCAAAATCACTGCAGATGGTGAATGCAGCCATGAAATTAAAAGACGCTTACTCCTTGGAAGGAAAGTTATAACCAACCTAGATAGCATATTCAAAAGCAGAGATATTACTTTGCCAACAAAGGTCTGTCTAGTCTAGGCTATGTTTTTTCCAGTGGTCATGTATGGATATGAGAGTTGGACAGTGAAGAAAGTTGAGCGCCAAAGAATTGATGCTTTTGAACTGTGGTGTTGGAGAAGACTCTTGAGAGTCCCTTGGACTGCAAGGAGATCCAACCAGTCCATCCTAAAGGAAATCAGTCCTGGGTATCCTTTGGAAGGAATGATGCTGAGGCTGAAACTCCAATACTTTGGCCACCTCATGCGAAGAGTTGACTCACTAGAAAAGACTCTGATGCTGGGAGGGATTGGGGGCAGGAGGAGAAGGGGACGACAGAGGATGAGATGGCTGGATGGCATCATTGACTCGATGCACATGAGTCTGAGTGAACTCCGGGAGTTGGTGATGGACAGGGAGGCCTGGTGTGCTGTGATTCATGGGGTCGCAAAGAGTCAGACACAACTGAGCGACTGAACTGAACTGAACTGAGCAGCTGAACAGAGAAAACCTATATATGATTCCCAGGTGGCACAGTGGTAAAGAATCTGCTGCCAATGCAGGAGAATCAAGAGATGTGGGTTTGATCCCTGGCCAGGAAGATTGCTGGAGGAGGAAATGGCAACCCACTCCAGGATTCTTACCTGAAGAATTCCATGGACAGAGGAGCCTGGCAGGCTATAGTCCATGGTGTCACAGCGAGTTGGATGTAACTGAGTGACTAAACACACACACACAAACCGGTATGTATTACTATGGGATAGGTACAAGACTTCTTTGTGGGGACAAGACTTCTTTTTGGGGTAATGGAAATGTTTCAGAGTTGGTTGTGGTGAAAGATGTGCAACTCTATGAATACATTAAAATCTACTAAATTGTATACTTGAAAAGGGCAAATTGTAAGGTTTGTGAATTATCTCTCAATAAAAGCTGTTAAAAAAGTATCTATATACACATATGTATAGAAACAGAGAGTAGGGGTTGGGGGGAGAAATAGAGCTCAGCAAACGGGACCCAGAGGCCAAATCTAGAGTACCACTGGTGTTTATAGATAAAGTTCAACCAGCACACAGCTACATTCATTCCTTCACACTGCATATGACAGCTTTCATGCCACAAAGGCAGAGTTGAGCAGCTAACAACAGAAAAAGAAGGGCTTGCAAAGCCCCAAATATTTACTATTTGGCCTTTTACAGAAAAAGTCTGCCAACCTAACATTTAAAAAATTCTTAAGTTACATATAGCTGAGCAAAAAATAACAGTTGCAGAATTTCAACACAGTCAGTATAATTTATATTCTAAAACCACAGACAACACAATAAGATGTATTTTCTAGAAGTATGTTCAGAAATGATCTAGAAAAATAAGGACCAAACCAAACTTAGAGCCATGAGTTACTTCTGGGCAGTGGTGGGCAGACACGGGTTGGAAGCTGACCAAAGGGGACTTTGGCTTTATTTATAATTTATCTGAAATTGTGTTTTATTTGTTTTAAGGAGACAAGTTCATATATTACCTGAGTAACTGACCTTTCTTTTTTAATTAGTTTTTTAAAAGCAAGGCTGCCAGATGCAGAAAGTAACACGACTAGGTCGAATTTAAAAATCTGAGTTCAGTTCCTTATTTTGCTTAAGCAGTATCAGAATTTTAACTATTCTGATTCTACACCCACTTCTTAGTTTTTCCAGATCTTTCTTCTGGCATTCCTCATACAGTACTCCTTCACAGCCTTTCGCGCTGACGTTTTCAAGTTTGAAGGTGAAATGAGGCATGAGCAAGGGCCACAGGGAGGGGCAGAGGACAGCCACAAAAGAGGCCCAGGCTAGCGAATGGTGGGGTCCTGTCAACGGCCAACTATTTTTGGGACATAATTCTTATTTCAGGGCCACTAAGACATGTGATGATTCCTAGTCTCAGTTTAGCAGTGCCCTGCAGTTAGTCCACGCTCACAGCCTTCATATTCCTATCTTCACATTATTCACAAGACCCTAATGACAGCTGTGCGACTTCTAACATTTTCCATACTTCAAAATAGTTTCCAAGTTTGACTAGTCAAAAGTACAGCACAGAAATGGAACTAAATGATTGTTAATAAGCAATCCAGGCCCTAGAGTAGTACATAATGAATCCTGAGTTCCAACTAAGCTGCTTTACATCATAATTTACGAAAATAATATGAATACAAAAAAATACATTTGTTCATCTTGTACACTTGTACAAGTGTAGATCTAGGAAAATAAATTAAACGGAAATCTAATAGGGAAACAAGTGAGTTTAAGACAATTATTAGTTACTATTAATTATGGGAATGGACAGTTTTTCAAAGCAAAAACATAAAATGGTAAATGTAGCTTCCAACTGCATATAAAATTAGACTTCAGATAATCTTGTAGGATATCTAGAAACTATGTACAATTCTAGAAAAGGCAAGAGCTAAAACAGTAATAAAAGCATCTAAAAATGCTTTTAGAAGAGGTAAATTCAAAAGATAGGGTATCATGAAGGCCATGGTATTTATAGGGGCCTATGGTATCTGTCTGCTAGAGCAATTCTCAACAGGGGGAACTTGAGCAATTCTTAGTTGTTGGGACCACAGCCACTTCTGCTTCTCAAACAAAGCAGGTGGACAACCTGAAGAAGGGTTGCTTTTAGTTGAAATAATCTGGGGAAATCTAGCTATATAGAAACTGGAGTTACAAGGGGGAAAAAAGCACATTCATCAAACCAATTTTTTAGACAATCTGGTTTTAAACAAAACTCAGCATAATTATAACAAAGGAGAGAAGAAGAAGTCGAATATTAGAAAAAAGAAGCATTGGAAATTATATACACATGCACACATTACTTTAAGCTGAACAGAATTTCATTTGTTTCTTCTTGGGGAAAAAAGGTTTGCTCCCAGTAAACTCACCTCCATGCTCTAGAAATACTCGAACACATCTTTCCTTTCCTCTTGCTGCAGAGAAATGAAGCAGGGTCCAGCCATTAGCATCCCGGCCATTTGGAGAGTAGCCTTGCTCTAACATCTTCCGCACTGTGTGAACATCCCCGGCAGCCACTGCAGCTTGAATCTGCAACTCTTCCTGGAGCTCAGGGTTCCTTCGACAATGGTGGTGTAACATCCTAGCTGAGTCCACTTTTTTTTTTACAAAGGATTCATTAGGTCACAGGGATCAGCCTTGAAAGGTAGGCACAATACATAAAATTTAGAATACCTGACACCTGACAGTGTGTTCATTAAATACCCCAGAATTTTCCATTGCTAACTCATGTAAGACTCAGTGATGACATTTCATTCCATAACAAATTAACATGTATCTGTTTTGACTAGAACTTTCAGCAATTTCCCTAAGATTATAAAAGATTTCAAAAAGAAAGCAAGGCATCAAGTCCTAAAATGCTGTAACAGGAAATTTCCTCTTACAGCCTTTTGTAAACTCAGAGCAAATATCAGTGAATACAACATAAAAGGGAAGGTGATGCTGGGCAGCTGAAGATGGATACAACAGAGGAAGCAAATGAGTACTTGTTTTAGGATTTCACATTTACCTAAAGCACATGGAAAAGTTAATTTATAAACTATTCAAGAAATCTATCACACATCAATAAGTAAATACCAAGTATCAAATGGACAATTCATAGACTAGCAAGACTAAAGACCTTCAACTATGAGAAGCAGTTTAACATTTAAAAAAAAGGCGAAGACCTTTAGGCTGGTTTCCCAAAAATATTTCAATAATATTTTATTTTTAGCCCCAAAGAGTGGAAAGCTGGAAGGAGGGAAAGGGGAAGTAAGTGGGGTTAAGCAAATTAGAGAAAAAAAAATGTGCAGATTATATTTACATTCCTTTCATTTCTGTTTCTCTATCTATCCTTTCCACTTTAGGAAACAAGATTTACTACTCCTTCTTTTCTGCCACATTTCTTGGGCACTTTTCTAATTTCCATTTTCCAGAAGTTTTATTTTACAAATATTCAAAGTAGCAACATCATAAAAAATATTTTAAAAGAAAAGAAGTCTTAACAATCTGCTGATTAACCACATGAAAAAAGTAAAAGTAGTATATTGAATTTCTACACTTTCTAATAGGTCAAAAGAGGTGTGTACTCAAAGTCAATATAAAATGAGCTTTCCTTCATGCAAACAGGAAAAGTTCAAATTGAATTGATGAAAAGTTACATCCTACATGTATGCATACCAAACTTTTTTTAGTGTGTTTCTAAGTTTTTAAATACACACAGAAACTTAAACTAACATAATTCTAAGAAGCCATTCCACCTGGGCTAACTTTAAGAACTAGATTAGACTCAACCCCTAATGAGTAGCTTCCACTTCAAAAAAAAAAAAAAATTATGTGAAAGTCCCTTAAAGACATTCTGGTCTCATATGTAGGTTAGACATCTTGGGACAATCTTGTTACCATTAATAATTACCTTGGAAGACTTACCCCTATAGATGGTACGAAGGTCAACTTAAGGTAACTTAAGTCATAACTTTGGTCATGTTATCACAGCTCAACTGTATAATCAAATATCCTACCTTGTTTATACACAGAAAATGGCTATTATTGATACAAACTCCTAATTATCATTACAAAGTAATGTAATTTAAAAAATATCAGACCACTGCTACAAAGAACTGTTTCCTTAAGAAAAAGTGGAAAAGGAGAAATTTCCTGACAATTTCTTTTCTTAAGAAACATGATATCCCCTTATCTTTCCACTTAATTACTTTAAGTGGACATTAAAATTAAGTCTCTTGCCTTAGAAATTTTAAAACCAAGAATTCTTCTGGCTAGGTTTTTGCTTCTTTTTAGCGTTATAAGGGAAGGTAAAGACCATTAGAAGAAATTCACAGAAACTACTACCATATACTCAAAACAATTACCTTTAACAGGTATTTTTTTTTTAAACTGGGATGATTATCTTGGCACTTAAGGCATTATATACAAGGAAAAAGATTTAAACAATGTCAAAACAAACCCAGATTTTCTTTTAGCAAGTGTTGTGTTTAGTATACATTAGGTAATCTGAATGAGAAATAAAAACTAAATGGATTTTCCCCTAGAACAGCACAGACAGCCTATGTCAGTCAGTCACTTACCTTATGAAAGAATGTCCGTTTTCCTGATATGTGGATTGCCTAATAATCATCGTGCACATACAGCATTGTGAGTGGGGGCTTAAGAGTGTCTCCAGATTCTGGTGTTAATGAACTCTTTCTTAACCTGAAAACAGATGAAATAATAATCATGGAAAATTTTCTAAAAATAATAAAGAACCATAGCTACCTAAATACTCTACCTTTTGATGAGCTAAAATTTCAGCACATTACAACAACCTACAGAGCAAAGAATGAACTCAAAGCAATTCTTAGAAGAAATTATCTCAACATCTACATTAATCTCCAACGTAGTATAGGATATGATATATTGGGCGAAATTTTTTTTCTAAAAAGGTAGTTTTTTTTTTTTTTAATAAAGAAAATAATAAATAATCTCATACTTGGAATTTGGATGCAAACACAAATTTTTGGGGGGTCCATTCAGAATATATTTTCAGAACTGAATTACTTTTAAAGTGACATCATTAGCCTCTTGCTCTTTCTAAACAATGAAAATACATGTACACTCAATACAGTAGGTAGCCAGGGCCAAAATGGGATCCATGACAACTAAAAGGAGGTTGTCTTTAAGTGCTTGTTTTCGTATATGCAAAAGACATCGTTAATAATTCTGAAACTGTTATGCCATTATGCATACACCAAACTAGGCAAAAGATTAACAACAGTCTTGCTGGCTTCTCCATATGAATTCTGAAAAAATTCTCTACAACTAAAAGAAAAGGGATCTTTCTTCACATCCATTAAATCCTAGATCTATGAATTTCATTAGGGTTAAGAACACATGCAAAGTGGCTTCCACACATTACATCAGAAACCCTCATTGAGAGAACTGCCATCCCATTCTAGTGGGGCTTGTGTGCCAAGCCCTCACTAAAACAAGGAAAGGTCATACTGTCCAGCACCTGGATGAGCTATGGGGAAAAGTGGCAGTCACAGGTGGTGGTGGCTGCAGATCAGAATTTTCAACCAATCCAAATTAGTGCAGACTACGTTGACCCTTATCTCTTTTCACAATCTATTTTTCCTTGTCAAATTTCTTCAAGGAAGCCAAAGACTCTGCAAACATGCACTTGGAAATAAATAATATTTGGCTTAAAACTGCCTAACACTTCTAAATAAACAAACTAGGCATGATCAGGACTCCTACACGACAAGCTATAAAAATTGCAAAGCCCAGGAGATAGTGAAGGACAGGGAAGCCTGGCGTGTTGCAGTCCAGGGGGTCGCAAAGAGTCGGACACAACTTAGATATTGAACAACAACAACTTGTATGGAGGTGAGAGTTGGACCATCAAGAAGGCTGAGTACCTAAGAACTGATGCTTTCGAACTGTGGTGCTAGAGAAGGTTCTTGAGAGTCCCTTGGACTGCAAGGAAATCAAACCAGTCAATCCTAAAAGAAATCAACTCTGAATATTCATTGGAAGGACTGAAGCTGAAGCTCCAATACTTTGGCCACCTGATGCAAAGAGCTGACTTATTGCAAAAGACCCTAATGCTGGGAAAGATGGAAGATAAAAGGAGAAGAGGGTGGCAGAGGATGAGACGGTTAGACAGCATCACAGACTCAATGGACATGAATCTGAGGATACTTTGGGAGACGGTAGAGGACAGACGAGCCTGGCGTGCTGCACTCCATGGAGTCACAAAGAAACACAACTTAGCAACGGAACAACAACAATCCTTACAGAAATGGTTGATGCTGGAACTGGGCAGAAATATAGAAGATGAGCCTAGAGCATCTTACAGTGCCAAAAGAAAAGGAAGTACTCCAAGAAAAATGCAAAGATGGGGGGGTGGGATATCAAGGGGATACAGGAGCCAACTAGAAGAGCTCTCAGTAGCCAAGGTGGCACAAATGGAACAAGATAATCAAAGTACTATTAGATACTAACCCAAACTACACATAAGTATCAGTAAGTCTGTATTGATAATGAACAACTGATTGAATTAAATAGGGAGAGAATAAATCAATCTCTTGTGCAAAATTCCAAATAGTGTGTGTAGATTCACCCCCTCCCCTCGCGTTTCAGGAGGTGGAACACAACTCCCCTTTCTCCTTAAGTGTGACTTCCTTTCAAAGAGGATGAACCTCTTTTCAAAGAGGATGAACTTTTCAGCAGGAAACCTGAAAACCAGTGCCTTAGCTAGATAATTATGGTCAATAGCAAGAGCGCCATCCAAATCCTGTTGTTAGTATGACATGATGAGAATGTGCTCCTTGTCCCCAAAACCCACAGCCACAGTCTAGTCATGAGGAAAATACCAGACTAATTCCAATTGAGGGGCTTTCTACAAAATATCTGAAACTCTTCAAAATGTCAAGATCATCAAAAATAAGGAAACAAACGAATCTGAGAAACTGTCACAGTCAAGAGGAGCCTAAAGAGACAGGGCAACTAAAATGGAATGTGACATCCTGGATGGGATCCTAGAACAGAGAACAGTTATTAGGTAAAAGCTAAAGAAATCTGAACAGAGTATGGATTTTAGTTAATAAAACTATTCAATACTGTTTCAGTAATTGTGAGAAATCTGTCTATTAATATAAGATGTTAGGGAAAGATGAGTGTGTAATACATGGGAATTCTGTATCACCTTCAACATTTTTCTGCAAATCTATAAAATTGTACTAAAATAAAAAATGCAAACTAATGTCTTCAATGATGAGCTTGCAGCATTTGCACACAGAACATGTCATTATTCCCCATGTGATCCACACCTCCATTTCAAGAATGAACCACCGGATGCCTTACTTCTAAGTTATTTCCTCGGTAACCCGTCCTCCTAAGAAAAGTGAAGATGACTTTTCACAGTCTTGAGCCTTTAAGAGTCCTTGTTTTTGTCACTGTTGCCTTCCATACACCCATCACCACTTCCATGAAGGCAGCAGAAATGGTGGGGGACGGCAAGTGAGGTGGGAATTGAAGAGAATATTAAATGGCATTAATTTATTAATAATATCAAGAAAGGTTTTATGTTAAGTCAAAGGGACTCATTATTTCTCTCTATAAGCAAGATGCACAAGCAACAGTAACTCGTGATAATCCCACATCATCTACTCCAATCAGACAAACGAAAGTCTACTGAGTACCTTCTAGTGCCTGGCATACTACGTATGAGTCTCTGGCCACTGGTATTATCCCTGGAGAGAACTTACAGAGCTTTTCGCATACTTCAAATGAATCAAATACTCGTAGAATGGTTAGGATCATTTTTCTTTATTTTGACAATACCAAGCTCTATAAATAAAAAACACAAGTTTAAAGCAAAAAAGCACTTTGTGCTTCAGTCTTTACGGGAAAACACACACACATACCATACACACACAACTTCTGTCCGCTTAAATTACTAAGGCCAAAGACCTATTACCAAAATATCCTAATAGTCCAAAGCATCAAGCAACTTAATTTCATCACTGTGTAATTTTATGAAAGTTTGCATTTAATAGAGTATAACCATCCACGCATGTGTAAGTAAAGGGAAAAAAGGCTACTGAACTTAGAAAGTTAACGTGATATTCAGTGGTAAAGTTACCATTAAAAACTACAGAGGAAGTCCAGAGATAAGATGGAAAAAAGTCTTTTTCCCCTCAAAAAGTGCAAGTCTGAAAATCTGATAGCTCATGGAGTCACATATAAAAGAATACGGTGAAGGAGGCAATTTTCTAAGTAAACATATGTACAATGTAAGTTGACTCAGAATGACTAAAACTCTGAGGGTGCAATCTTTAGAAATTCCATTCTAGGTTTCAGTCAGAAAAGGAAAAAAAAAACATACTAACAAGGAAGACTTCAGAATTATATATCAAAATGAACTGCTTCCCAATGTGTATCACTTTTATAAAACATTTTACTGCCCAATGTTAACAGTGTTTAAATTTTACAAATTCATCTTTTCTACTTTACACTTTTCTTAAAAAAGAAAACAATCTAGGCCTCCGAGCGTTCACAATGTTGACCATATTAGAAACTACAAATTTAGGAATTAAATGCCATCTAATTTCCATACAGATGTCAAGTGAACCTCATTAAGTTAAAACCAAAGCTTCTTGCTTCATATAATTAAAAGAAATCTATATTCATAGAATAAACAATAAAAAAAGCTATAAAACAAAATATATATAAGATCTGTCTAAAATTACATAACTTGCACCAAATTTGCCCACATGTCCCCAATTTCCTTTGGCATAAATGATTAGTCATTAATAGCTTTTGCGTATTACTTTCACTGAAAGGCCACATAGTTTTTGATTAAGGAAAACAAATTAGAACTGTGCTTTCAGATTTCACACGAATTGGAAACAAGGTAACAGCTTGCTACTCAAAAAAAGAAATAAGCATTTCTTTGCAGAATAAACAGAGATACAGGCTGTAAGGAAATAAAATCAGTAACTCCAAGGATACTGGCTCTAAGGGGAAAAAAAAACCCCCAAAAAACATGAATAGCTCACAAATCCCAAGAGGGAAGATAGATGCAGAAACACTACAATGCCCAAAGCGCGTAACATGGCTGAGATGGATGTTGATGAGGTCAACTCATATAACCAAGAGCCTGGAACCCAAAATGAAGTAGAAGTGTTATTTTAGTATCACTCGGCTGAGCACCACAGTGTTTCTGTTCCAAAACAAGGGAGGGTATTCATATTTCCTCTAAATTACTGGGCCTCCATATAACAAGTATTTATTATCATGTACAACTTTTCTACAAGCTTCCTAAGTTCTAACGGAAAGACCAACAATTTTCATGGAATGTGGACAAGGAAACAGGAAATTTTGTAGTTCACTTACTTCGACTCAATTCAAAGTGTAAATCACAAGTATCATAAACGATGAAATCTTGTCAACCTTATCTTTTTAACCTATGTCTGGCCTTACCATCTGAGCAGCCTCATATCAGTACCTAAGTTTATGAGAAAGGAGATAAGTCTTCTATGTAGGGCATACTTTCTGTTGAAGATGAAGTGAAAAGGCTGAAAGTCAGGTATTAGATATGCTTACAGAAATGACCTGATTTTAGACTTTTTAGGAATCATATGTACTTCTGTGTTATCAAAGTTAAATGTGACCAAAATAAAGTGGTATTTGTATGTGTCATAATATAATTGTGAATGGCATCACTTTAGGTATGAAGAAAGTAAGTACTGGCCACAGCATACTCAAAATGCATCACTTCAATTAAAATCAGTGATTCTCCCTATGGGCTCATATATCTTACTTGGTTACCAAAAAAGCTGGGTTGTTTTTTTTTTTTTTTTCTTTTTAAAACCATGTGACTGACAATAGAATTAACACAAAGTTAACTACCAGACTGAAGAATATAAATCAGTCAACAGGCTTTTTTGGTAATACAGTATTCACATTAAATGTTTGGCATAATCTAGACCAAATACTCTCAATCATGCTAATATTAGGAACAGATGTTGACAATTTATATATACTCCATAATCTTAGAAAAACCACTAAAAGCTGAGAGGATCAATGAATTAGTTAAGAAATTGGAATGAACAGAGAGGAAAGTAGTGTTCTCTCTTTACCTTACATACTTGACTCAGCACAGGTGATAAAACCCCTCAGAAATGAAAACATGCTAGAATTCAATCTAAAGCAGAAAAATATTTAACTAAGAAGGCCTGAATAGAAAACATACATAATTCATCTTTACCTTAAAAACATGCTTTAAATATTTTAGCAATTTTTAAAAAGGTGTAAAGTAATCATTAGGCATATCTCTGGTGATTCACATATTTAAATAATGAAAATTGCCTTCTACCTAGCTTTTACTGAAATGCAGTGAACCCTACATGTACAGCGGGAGCTTCCCAGGTTCCCAGTTGGTGAAGAATCCGCTTGCCAATATGGAACACACAAGAGATGTAGGCTCGATCCCTGGGTGGGGAAGATCCCCTCCAGAAGGAAATGCCAATCCACTCCAGTATTCTTGCTTGGAAAATTTCATGGACAGAGGAGCCTGGTGGGCTGCAGTCAATCAGGTCGCAATGAGCCGGACATGGCTGACCATATATGCACTCTACATGTACATACAAAGGGTGCCCTAAATGTTCACTGTGGAATAGTCATTAGTCAGTACTGATTCTAAGTCCCATTCAGTAGCATACATTCTCATTTTGGTATCCAGTTCCAGGTCTCAAGAATACGCAAACCCTCAAAGCCCTTTAAAAGTATCTTTAGCTGCACCTTGACAATTAGAAGAATCAGGTAGGAGATTCCTTTCTTTATCCGGAAGGCAGAAAGTCCAGAGGAAGAGAACAAGTCAAAGATCTCCTAACAACTTTTGCTATTTTAAGCACTTCTTTGCATGTAAAATTCCCTAAAAAATCTGCAATATTAAAATAACTCTGAGATTAACAATCGACTTTATACTCGTTATTGGATGGTAGAGAAATTATTCACTTGGCTCATTTCTGAATTAACTCTTACATGATTTCCCTGTTCATATCCCCTCTGTAGGACTTACATGAATGTCCTAAACTTACCTTTAGTGCATTTTCAACAAAATACAGATGCTTAAATTTCCATCTAACAAATTCTCTATAAGGGTTTCAAAATGAGAAATCTTATGAAAAGTGCCAAAATAAAACCCTACATTCTAAACACACCAAAACATTCTTTTGCTTTTAAATTCCTGAGAGTCAAATGATTAACAAGATATTGCAAAAGTTTTATAAGTACTAGAAAATCTGAAATATAACAAATATGATTTATCTTTTTATAAGAGTTTCATAGCCCTTACACATCTGTCACACAGAAACACACAAAAGCCCAAAGAGTTAATTATACAAAAGGGCTTCAGGAGAGTATTGCTTTCATATCATTCACATTATTAAGGTACACAGATTCACTTTTTGCTATAGGAATAAAAATCACATTATTTTCTGAAACTCACAAATTCGAAGCTATTACTGAACCTTCCTTCACGAACTCTTGTGAGGTAACTCAAAAGATATTCTGATGGAGGTAGACGAATGATAGCAAAGAAGAGGGGAAAACAGAAAATTGTGGTTTAATTAAAAAGCAGAGTCATCCAGAATTAACAAGCAATTAATAAGGAATTGGGGAATTCCTATGAGAATAAGAGGGGCTGGGGGAGCTACAAAAAGGTCTCAAAGTCTCTGAGCAGGGTAAATGGTGGAGTGTACCAAAAGATAAATGCAACACATGGACACACACTGTTCAGAGGGAAAGGCGGAAAATAAGGTCCTGGGAAACAGAAGTTATTAAAATGTTAAAGACTGGGGCACGGGCGGCGTTTTTGTTTTTGCTGTAAAGCTAGAAGCCAGGAAAGGGATGCATTGCCAGGTAACTATCCAGAAAAGAAAGCACCGATTAATGAGGTAGGGGCCAGGAATAAACAATGGGGGAGGGGAGGGCTGGCTCTTTACCTTGACGGTGGAAGCTGGTCAGAGCTCTGCGGCTGCTCGGGCGGGTGGCCAGACCCTCTCCTGCCGTCGCTCGGCCCCCAGCCAGCTCACACCTGGAAATCAGAGACCCGTGAGCGGGGCAAGAGCCCCGGGGCCGGGGCGGACGGGGCCCCGGGGCAGAGAGCGGGGCGGGCCGGCAGGAAGCGGCAGGCTTCCCCTCCGTCCCGGGCCAGCCCTTTCCCCTCAGCGGGGGTAACCGACTTTTACCTGTCTCCTCAGCTGCTGCCTCCCTTCCTTCTTCCAGCCGCCTCCACACTCACCAACTTCTCCATTGAGGAAACAGCCCGGGCAGGGCCGGACCCGGCTGTCCCTGCTCCTCCGCGGCGCCTCCCGGCCCCAGCCTGCCAGCATCCAGATGGCCCGGCCGGGCGGAGGCAGCGGCGGTGGCCGCCGGGCGGCCTGGGGCAGGGGTGCAGGGAGGAAGTCCCGGCGCGGGCGGGGGGCAGCCCGGTCCGAGCGCTCGGGGCAGGGGTCTGCCGCGCTCCTGGCTGGGAGCGCCCGGCCACTGAAGGGCCCGGGAGGGCTCGGGGCGGCGAGGGCCCGGCTCTCACGGAGCCCGGAGTGCCGGCCGCCGGGGCGCCAAGCAGGGGGCTTTCGGGATGCACTTTGCACCGGGCCACCCCCGCCCCCTCCCTCCAGCACTTTGGGGTCACTGGGATGGGACCTAGCCCTCAGCAGCCAATCAGCGGCCACACTGGAGCAGGAGCCCGGAGCCGTAAACCAGGTCTGAGGTGGGTGGGGGGGTGGGGGGTGGGGGCGACTTGGTTGGTTGGTTGCTTCCTTCTCTCCTCCTTACCCCGGCGGCCCCCACCCCTTGCCTGCCGTAAAGCGGCCTGAGTATTCGCGACAGTTAGAGGAGGCGTGCCGAGCGAGGCTAAGAGTCGCCTCTGACTGGCCACATTCACTCCCCACCTCCACCTCGCGGCTCCTGACGCTCCGCCCCTGGCGGAGGACTCCATGTGGTTGCTAAGAAACTCTATAAGCCGAACAGGACCTCTGCGCATGCGGAAGGAGGCAGCGCCTTGTACTTTCTGTGAACTACGGTGGCCCGGAAGGGGCTGGCGCTTGCTCGAACGGCAATGCGGAGGCGGCGTGGCTTGGGGCGGATGTCCAGCAGGTAACTGGAAGAGATCGCTACGCTCGGCGACGGGAGAAGCGGTTGTGCGGCCGTTGAGAGGCTGTTTTCGGGGCTTAGGACTGAGGAGGTGTCAGTCCCCAGGAAGCGAGGAGAGGCTCTCCTCGTCCCGCCGCCCTCGGTGCTTTTCGGACGCGAGCGCGGGCTCCTAGGTTGCGCTCCAGGGCCTGAGGCGCCGTTAGCTCGCGGCTGGGCGCACCTCGCCTCACGCGGAAGAGGACGCTGTGGCTTGGCGGTGACGCTTCCAGGGCTTTCCTGCGAGGACAGCGGCCCTTGAGAATTCCTGCGAATGAAAGGGAAAAGAGTGGAAAATGTGGGAGATGGCCGTGTTTATTAAGTGCGTTTTTTCACTTACCAGGTATTTACCCTAAACTAGTCAGTGTCCTAGCCGTCAGGGAGACAACAGCGATCAAGATATATGTAATCCTTTGCCCTCGTGGAGCTTTCGCTTTAGCAAAGAGACTGACAGACACGAAATTATTTACCAGATAGGGATGGGGTCGAGCTTGGCTTGGACGTGATGGCTCTTTTTGCTAGGAAGGGTCTCTGAAGAAGTGATATTTGACTCGCCATCTGACTGAGGAAGACTCAGCCATGCCAAGATCGGGGGTTGGCGGGGGATGGGGGGGCGGGGCGCGGATTTTGCAGGCAGAAACATCGAAGTCCAAAGTGTCTGACTCGAATAATCTTTGCCGATGCTAGGAACTGCAAGAAAGAAGGCCAGCTAGTCAAGCAGGGAAACTGATTGATAATGAAGTTGGTTGTGGGAGTGGAGGGTGTACGACAGGCTTCAGATCTTGCAGGACCTTGTAGCAGGTGGTCGGGAAGATGTATTTATGTTTTGAAAAGATCACTAGCTGCTCAGTGGAGAAGAGTGTAGCTGAGAGTAAGGTTACTGCAGATGTGAAAGACTGTTATGGTAGTCCAGGCAAGAGTTGACATTATCATAAACTTAGTCACCCGGTACAGCAGACGTTTGGCTACCACCAGTGTCCTCAAGAAAGGCCTAATTGTATAAAGAAAGTATGTATTTCAACATATCAACTACTTTTATGTAATAAAATGCATTAAGACGTTTTGTGGCAGATAGTGGTCACTACAAACATTTCAAATTGATATCCTGGTATTTTATTGTACATTATCATTCATTTATCAAGAATATTCATTTTTCTGCCTTCTACATGAGTTGTTTATTGGCTTAGGTAGGCAAACTGGGCTCAGGCCTACCCAGGGAAGCTCATAGTCAAGTGTGGGGAAACCAAATTAGAAAATTATTACAGACAATTCAGTGAGAGAAATCCTATGTATAGGCTGAGGAGCACTTGGCCAGGCCCTTTAATCCTGACTTGGATATGTGGTAGGCTCCCCAAGACTGGAGGTTTCCTCCTTGAAGGTTGAGAGTGGGAGGGGAAAGGCTGAGTATGATTTTAGGGAGAATGGGCCTAGAAAAGTAATCCTTAAAGTGCGCAGAGTTTCTGAGGCCCTCAGAGAAAACCTGGAGCTAAATTTGTGGGGCACAGATGTAAGAAGACCCCAAGAGTCAGATCTTGAAGGGCATGCTAAGCTATGTTCAGGAATTTGTACTTTATCCGAATCAAAGTGGAGATGTTTTTCAGAAGGAAGCGCGTGTCAGGAGACAGCTACTTAGCAAGGACTCTGTTGTGGTTGTCCAGGGTAGGAGTGGTATACTGTAACAGTGGCCATAAGGGTGGAAAGAAGTGAGGTGAGAGAAGGTCTGGAAAGACAGCCAGTTTTCTTGCTTGGGTGACTAGGAGATACAGGTGCCGTATACTGAGAGGGCAACTTTGAGAGACCATAGAGTGAGTTGAGTTTGTGCTGAAGGTGCTGTGGAAATTCCAAGTGGAGTTCTCCACTGGCATTTAGATATTTGAGAATGGACCCCAGAAGAGAGCTAAACTTAATTGTGGGTTCTGGAGTTGTTAGCGTGGAAATATTAATTCAAGACATTGAGAGACTGTGAAACATTAAGGAGACTACAATCAGCTCTCTGTTGTATTCATGGGTTCTGCTTCTGTGGTTTCAGCCAACCTCCAGTCAAAAGTATTTGTAAAAAGAAAGAAGTTCCAGGAAGTTAGAAAAAGCAAAACTTGAACTTGCCACCAGCTTAGCAACCACTTACGTAGCATTTACATTGTATAATATATTCTAAGTAAGCCAGAGATGATTTAAAGTGTAGGGGAGGGATGTGCATCGTTGTTATTGTTGTTCTTCAGTCGCTAAGTTGTGTGCGACTCTTTGAGACCCCATGGACTGCAACCCACCGGGCTTCCATGTCCTTCACTATTTCCCAGAGTTTGCTCAAATACATGTTCATTGGGTCAGTGATGCTATCTAACCATCTCATCCTCTGCCTCCCTCTTCTTTTGCCTTCCATCTTTCCCGGCATCAGGATCTTTTCAAGTGAGTTAGCTCTTCACATCAAGTAGCCAAAGTCTTGGAGCTTTAGCTTCAGTATCAGTCCTTCCAATGAATATTCAGGATTGATTTCCTTTAGAATTGACTGGTGTGATCTCCTTGTAGTCCAAGGGACTCTGAAGAGTCTTCTCCAACACCACAGTTCAAAAGCATCAGTTCTTCGAAGCTCAGCCATTATGGTCCAATTCTCACATCCATACATGATTACTGGAAAAACCATAGCTTTGACTAGATGGACCTTTGTTGGCAAAGTGATGTCTCTGCATTTTAATACTCTGTCTAGGTTTGTCATAGCTTTTCTTCCATGGAGCAAGTGTCTTTTATATTCATGCCTGCAGTTGCCATCTGCAGTGATTTTGGAGCCCAAGAAAATAAAGTCTTCCACTTTTCTCCTTTCTGTTTGGAATGAAGTGATGGAACCGGATACTATGATCTTAGTTTTTTCAGTGTTGAGTTTTAAGCCAGCTTTTTCACTCTCATCTTTCACCCTCATCAAGAGACTCCTTAATTCCTCTTCACTTTCTGCCATTAGAGTGGTGTCCTCTGCATATTCAAGGTTGTTGACATTTCCCTTGGCAATCTTGATTGCAGCCTGTGCTTCAACCATCCTGGCATTTTGAATGATGTGCTCTGCATATAAGTTAAATAAGCAGAGTGACAATTTACAGCCTTGACATACTCCTTTCCCCGATATTGAACCAGACTGTTGTTCCATGTCCAGTTCTAACTGTTGCTTCTTGACCTGCATACAGGTTTCTCAGGAGACAGGTAAGATGGTCTGGTATTGCCATCCCTTTAAGAATTTTCCACAGTCAAAGGCTTTTGAGTGAAGAAGAAGTAGGTGTTTTTCTGAAATTCCCTTGTTTTCTTTCTGATCCAACAAATGTTGGATGTGGCTGGATTATATGCAAATAAGGGACTTAAGCATCTACAATTTTGGTACCCCTGAGGGTTCCTAGAACCAGTTTCTACCCAGAAATGACTGTAGGAGGAGAAGAACTGAGCAGGATGTCTGAGAAGGAATCTCCAGAGAGGAAGAAGGGGCTCCAAGAGAGACTGACTTGTCAGGAATTTGTGTGTGTGTGTGTGGTGGTGGTGGTCAGTTGCTAAGTCGTGTCCAACTCTTTGCAACCACGTGGATGCAGTGTGCCAGGCTTCCCTGTGTTCAGAAAAAGGCAAATTTATTTATTTACTTATTGTTTTAGCAGCACCAAACGCCACGTGGGATCTTAGTTCCCAGACCAGCAATCAAACTTACGCCCCCACTTTTGGTTAAGAGCGGGAACTCACACTCTTAACCACTGGCCCACCAGAGAAATCCCAAAGCAAAATATTTTTTAATGGAGGGACTACACATTTATTATCTATGTGAACATGTGCCTATTTTTCCTTTAAAGAATATACCCCTTTGGCCAGCAGTTCTGACGATGTTGTAATCAGAAACTCCCTTTAGGAAAAAGCCTTAAAGACTTGGCAGGGGTAGGAGAGTGAAAAAATGTATTATAAATTGAGAGCCATCATACATGATAGAGAAGGCACTGAAATAGCGTGGATCAGTGTTAATAGTCACATTGGTAGCCCTAAAGACTTCTTTCTCTTGTTCTGTGTAAGGCTTTTCAGAAAATACAAATTCTTGAAAGAACATTCTTACTAAACATTTGCTTAAGTTAGAAAAAAATAGAAGTTTTATACTACTAAGAGCCAGGCTGCAAATTATACAGGATAAGTTTTTTAAAACTTCTGTTTTTTTAAACCAAACCCACCCAGGAAGTGTAGTATCTAACTGTATATTCATTGGAATATGTGCAGGACTGCAAGCAGTTTCCAAAGGGATTTCAACAGGAGCGTGGAACAAGGGTACTCTACTTGGAGATTACTCTTCCTAAAAAAACTGCTTTGAAGGCTACTACATATTTTTGCATGTATAATTTCCAATGTTAAAAAATTTAATTTTTCTTTATCCGTAAAATACATAACTGAATTTTAACTAGAAACCAGTTATATTCAGACATATTAAGTGGTATGATACATTAGCTACTTCTGATCTTTCAATTCTCTCATGATTTCTTCCCGATTTATTATAAAAACAAATAACATCACAGAAAGTTTGAACAACAGCTTATAATACCTAAACTTCAATACAACTACCAACTTTATTTTTGCATACTCTTTTTTTGTCTTCAGACATTTCACACACTTTGTCGACAATACATGTGCCCTGGGGTATTCCATGGCAGTCAAGGGATTTGGACTATACATTCTCTGGTCGGAGAACTAAAATCCCATGACCCATATGGCATGGCCAAAAAAAAAAAAAACAACTTGTGTTACGAGTTTCTAGACTTTTATTGGTACATTTTGCCTAAATAATTGGTGCCTCCTTCTTGGAAACCCAGATTGCTACCTGACGTCTGCTAGCACTCTTGGGTTCTGGAATTGCATAGATGCTTTATGAATTATCTGGGCCAGTGATTTTCAGGTTTCTTAGCAATGGGACTCCAGTGTAAAACAAACAAACAAACAACAACAACAAAAAACCTCTGTTGACACTGGTATTTTACCAGTATGAATGTAGGTTGTAAGTTTTACAAGTTCAGTTTTACAAAGTTTACTGACTATAGAATCAGGCAGTTTTGAATTCCAAACAGAATAAAATAAATGAATAAATCTGTGAAGTTGTGGAGGACATGTTCAGTCTCACAGCATCGTCAGCCCCATGCATTTCAGTGTGTTGCTAAATGTTGCTTCAACCAAGACATGAAGGTCTGTGAGCTTCTTAACAGAAGTTGGTATCTGAGTTGTGTCCTAACTTTTCCTAGCTTTTCCTTTTCTCTGGTCATTTATTTTTCACTTGAAATCCTTTGTTCAGGTTGCAACAGTTTGCAAGACTACTGAGAGGTCATTATATCGCAACCAGGGAACATGGCATACCATGCATTCATAGAATGTTCTGCTAGATAATTCTAAATTGATTTATTGTGTTGATCTCAAATTTGATAATTCTTAAACTATAACTTTTCATTGATTTAGCAGTTTAGATTGCATAATACATTTAGCAAATTAAACTTGATTAGATTTCACCAGACATACTTTACTTTGCATTTAATTAGGTGATATCAAATTCACACAAATGGAAACACTAATTTTACAACAGATAAATGAAGTAATTCCAGATCAGCGTTTATGATGTTTTAGTTCATAAAACCCTGCTGTGCTTAGTTGCTCAGTTGTATTCAGCTCTTTGCAACCCTTTGATCCCGCTAGGCTAGGTTCCTCTGTCCATGGGGATTCTCCAGGCAAGAACACTGGAGTGAGTTGCCATGCCTTCCTCCAGGGGATCTTCCCAACTCAGGAATCGAACCAGGGTCTCCTGCATTGCAGGCAGATTCTTTACCAGCTGAGGTACTAGGGAAGCCCCCATAAAACCCTGACTCAGTCTTAATTGAGTTTCTACCCCGTATAGAAGAGTACTTGATCACTGGAAAAATGTTCAAGCCCCACTGCAGCAACTCTGACTTACTTGGTGCCCAGGGCTCAGGCATTTTTCCTAGTGCCCCAGTGAGTTCACTATGTGACTGAAGTCAAGAATCACTGCCCAGGAGACTGTGTCTCAGCCCTTAAATGAGGCGATGTTGATAATACAGAGAGAGAGCAGGTTATGCCGTGAATGACAGCAGATACTGTTTTTGTGACTACAGGGAAATTGAGACCTACATGTTGTTAATACGGCCACCAGACAGTCTGTCATCTGCCTTCCAGCATAACTTTGTTCAGCAGTACCTTGCAGGAAAGGGGGAAGGGGCTGGATATAGAAATTCCTCTTTAAAGACTTTGACCTTACAGTCCCAACAAAAAAATGCTGAAAGGAAGGAAGCTAACTACTGGCTCTTGAGCTTCCTTATAGCCCTGATCATACTTTTTTTCCCCTTCAGGGTAGTTTTAATTCGCCCTTTATTGTGACTCAACGCGTGCAGCTCCAGCACATTGAGCACACTGTTAGGTAACACAGTAAAGACTGAATGAGCTCAGAACTCAAGCCCTACTATGGATAGTACTGCTATGTATAACATTTATTTTTTGACGTGAAAGTTTTATTGTGTTTTAAAATTCAGAAGTTAAAAGTTACACAGCAGTTGAAAGGTTTTTTTGAGATTAAAACAGTACTAAAATGAACTTTGTAGCTGATTTTAGGATTATTTCAGACATAAATATTACTAATGAACACCAAATGAATGAAGTTAGTAGAACTCTGAGAACTTGACTGAAACAATATTCAGCTATCAAAACATTCAATAAATATTTAATGCTTACTGTGTACCTGGCATTGTGCTAGGAGCTCGGGAAGAAGTGATGAACTAGACTCCTCTTTAAAGCAGGAGTCTTAGAAATCATTGCACAGATCATTTAAAGAACAATTATGACATATTCTGTAAGAGGACAGTAATTCTAGAAGACTGAGTCTAGGTATCTCAGGAGGACCTAACGTTGCTGGACAAAGTTACTATATTTGAAGCTGAGCTGTGCTTAGTCACTTAGTTGTGTCCGACTCTTTGTGACCCCATGGACTGTAGTCCATCAGGCTCCTCTGTCCATGGGATTCTCCAGGCAAGAATACTGGAGTGGGTTGCCATGCCCTTCTCCAGGGGATCTTCCCAATCCAGGGATCGAACTCAGGTCTCCTGCACTGCAGGCAGATTCTTTACCATCTGAACCACCAGGGAAGCCTAAGAATACTGGAGTGGGTAGCGGGAATCTTCCCGACCCAGGAATCAAACTGGGTCTCCTGCATTGCAGGTTGATTCTTTACCAGCTGAGCTAGTAGGGAAGCCCATATTAGTTTCAGATGAGCAATATAATGATTCAATATTTGTATATACTGTAAAATGATCATCCCAATAAGTCTAGTTAGTATGCGTGTCCTCACATAGGTTTTTTGTGTGTGTGATGAGAACTTTTAAGATTAATCCCTTAGCAGTGGGAACAATGTACAATACAGCATTGTTAACTACAGTCACTGTACTGTACAGTACATCCCATGAATGTATAGTCACTGTACTCTACAGTCACCTGTTTTGCCCACACGCCACCCCCTGTTACTGGCAAACACCAGTCTGTTCTCTGTATCTATAAATTTGTTGTTGTTTTCGTATGTGTGTATGCTCAGTCTTTTTCGACTCTTTGCAGCCCTATGGACTGTAGCCTGTCTGGCTCCTCTGTCTATGGAATTTTCCAGACAAGAATACTAGAGTGGGTTGCCATTTCCTACTCCAGGGGATTCCCAGCTCAGGGATGCAACCCACTTTTCTTGATCTCCTGCACTGGCAAGAGGATTCTTTACCACTAGCACCACTGGGAAGCTTTATTTATTTATTTTTTAAGATTCCACATGTCAAAGAGATCATATGGTATTTCTCTTTATCTGACATTTCATTTAGCATACTACCCTCAAGGTCCATCACAAGTGACAAGATTTCATCTTTTTTTTTTTTTTTAATGACTGAACAATAGTATCTGTATCTATAGAAAAGTCACATTTTCTTTATCCATCTTTTTAATAGACACTCGGGTTGCTTCCATGTCTTGGCTATTGTGAATAATGTTGCATTGAACATAGGGGAGTATATATCTTTTCAAGTTAGTGTTTTTATTTCCGTTGGATAAATAGCCAGAAGTGAAACTGCTGTTTCCTGTAATAGTTCTAGTTTTAAGTTTTTTGAGGCCCTCTATACTGGTTTCTATAGAGACTGCACTCACTTATATTCCTACCAGTAATACACAGGGTTCCGTTTTCGCCACATCCTCACCGAGACTTGTTATTTCTTGTCTTTTTGATAAACACCCCATCTAATGCGGTAATGCCTCATTGTGGTTTTGACTTGCATTTCCTTGATGACTACTGATGCTAAGCATCTTTTAGTATTACCAGCTGGCCATCTGTATGTCTTTGGAAAAATGTCTGTTCAGATCCTCTGCCCATTTTTTCATCAGCTTTTTGTTTTTTGACTTGGGAGGATTCTTTGCTATAGAATTTATGTGAATTTATTGTATGTTTTGGATATCAACCTCTCATCAGATATGTGGCTTTCAAATATTTTCTCCCATTTTGTGGGTTATCTTTGCATTTTACTACTTGATTCCTTTGCTGTGTGGTTTATAGAAACTAAGTGTGTATTGATGGATGAATGGATAAAGAAAATAACAAAAACACCAAGCTCTTGGATGCAGAAAACAGATTGGTGTTTGTTAGAGATTGGAGCAGTGCGTGGAGGTGGAGGGCAAATGAGTGAAGGGGATCTGAGGTTACAAATGTCAGTTATAAAATAAATAAGACGTGGAGCTGTCATGTACAGCAGAGGTCCCCAGCGCCTGGGCCAGGAGCCGTTACTGTCATCGGTCCGTGGTCTGCTAGGAACCAGGCTGCACTGCAGGAGATGAGCAGGGAGGCTTCCTCTGTCTTCCATCTGTGTTTGCAGCCACTCCTCATTTCTCGTCTTGCCACTCATCTTCACCTCCTGTTAGATCACCTGCGGCTTTAGAGTCTCAAAGAGCAAACCTACTGTGAATTGCGCATGCAAAGGATCTAGGTTGCACACTGCTTATGAGTCTCAAGCCTGACAATCTGAGGTGGAGCTGAGGTGGTGATGCCTCCAACTGGGGAGGGGCTGCAAATACAGATTATTATTAGCAGAAAGGTTTGACTGCACAGAGCCATAATAAATGAACTGCTTGCAGACTCATCAAAACCCAGCAGTGAGTGGCAAGTGACAGTTAAGCTACATCTGGTGGTAGGCTTTCTAGTGATACGTGAGCTGATGTACTTCAACTGTACAGCTGTATCTGGTGGCAGGATTTAAGTTGGAATCTGATACTTATTTTAGTCTGTGCATGGCCTGCCCGTTGTTTTATTTACCACTTCTGTCTGTGCCCTCTTTCCTACTCTACACACTTGTCTTAGTCACAGTTTTGGTAAGCCCACAAGCTAACCCTAGCCAACATGAGTGAAAAACATCACTGGATAGTTTCTTTGAAAAGAGGGCAACGTTCAATGATGAGACAGCAGAAAACTCTTAAGACTGTCAGCAAAAAGAAAGCTGCATATGAAAGAAATACTGAGTTCCACTTAAATTATGGGTTCATTGCATCAGGTGCTTCATATTCTCCAAGCTCACTTTGTATCATATGTGGAGACACTGGCTATCCAACAAAGCCATGAAACTTTTGAAAATGTTTTGCCACTTGGAGACCAGGCACTCTGCATTAAAAGACAAGTCTTTGGAGTTTTCCAAAAGAAAAAAGACATGAATACGAAAAGCAGAAGCAGTTATTGAAGGCCACCACTTCATCAAATGTGTCTGCAGTGAGAGCATCATTCTTAGTGGCTGACAGCATCTATAAAGCTAAGTAAGAAGCCCTTTCCTGTTGGTGAAGAGCTGATCCTGCCCGCCACTTAAGGACATTGTCCTGAACTTTTAGGAGAGGCTTCAGTTCAGAAGGTGACACGTGTTCCTCTTCTGACTAACACCATAACTAGATGGACTGATGAAACAGCAGCAGATCCTGAGGCACAATTATTAGGATTAATGAGTCGCTGTGGCATGTAATCCATGTTGACAAGTCTACCAGTGTTGACAACAAGGCAACAAAGCTTGTCTTCATGCAATATTTTCAGGAGGGTGTGCATAACAATATTATGTGCATTTTTGTTGCCAGCCAACACCACAGCTACAGAACTATTCCAGTCACTAAATGACTACTGATCGGGGAAACTGAATTGGTCATTTTGTGTTAGTATGTGCCTGGATGGAGCGGCTGCCGTGACTGAACGACTGTTTAGCTTCACTAATCAGGTCAAAGAGGTCGCCTCTGACTGTGAGCCTTCACACGGTATCATCCATAGAGAAACGCTGGCTAGCTGAAAAATGCCACCTGAGCTTAACAATGTTTTATAGGATGTGATGAAAATTGTTAACCACATTAAAGTACATGCCCTTAACTCACGTCTGTTCACATAGCTGTGTGAGGAGATGGACGCAGAGCTTATATGTCTTCTCTTATACACAGATAGTTTTCTAAAGGTAGGTCACTGGCCAGAGTTTTGAGTTACAAGGGCTGCTCCAGAGATTTCTTTTAGAAAAACAGTCACCACTGGCAACACATTTCAGTGACACAAAATGGGTTGCAAACCTTGCTTACTTGTGTGACATATTCAACCTGCTCAGTGAACTCAATCTATCACTATAGGGAAAAGGACCAGTGTGTTCAAGCTGGCAGAAAAAGTGGCTGTATTCAAAGCCAAACTGGAATTACGGGTTGATGAGTGAACATTGGGGATTTTGACATGTTTCAAACATTAGCAGAGATTTTGAAAGAGACTGAGTCAGGGTCTTTCTCCCAGCTGGTGCATGATCACCTGTGTCAACTTTGAAAAGAGTCAGCATTACTTCCCAACCACAAAAGACCTCTGAACTGGGAAGGAACAGATCCGTGGCCCATTTGTGAGTAAGCCAGGTGAATCTACTTTGTGCAAGTAGAGGATCAACTGCTTAAGATCACAAATTACAGTGGCCTTAAAAGTATGTTTGAGACAACTTCGGATCTCCATATGTTCTGGATTAAACTCAAGGCACAATATCCTGAGATTGCCACAGAAGCACTAAAAAGCCTGCTTCCATT
Source organism: Oryx dammah (assembly GCF_014754425.2). NCBI lineage: Eukaryota > Metazoa > Chordata > Mammalia > Artiodactyla > Bovidae > Oryx > Oryx dammah. Next base: position 62,932,406 of record NW_024070200.1, on the reverse strand, counting down.
TCCAGCATCCTCTCTTTGTGAAGCGGGGCTTTCTGCAATGACAGCAACCACGACGAGATTATGGAGTAGACAGACATAAGCAGGACACTTCGGGCATCACTGTCTCCCATCACCCCCAGATGGGACTCTCTAGTTGCAAGAAACCAAGCTCAGGGCTCCCACTGATTCTGCATTATGGTGGGTTGTGTAATTATTTCATTATATATCATGTAATAATAAAAGAAATAAAGTGCACAGTAAATGAGCTTGAATTCTTCCAAAACCATTCCCCCACAGCCCCTGCTGCTGCTGCTAAGTCACTTCAGTCGGGTCCGACTCTGTGACCCCATAGACGGTAGCCCAGCAGGCTCCCCCGTCCTGGGATTCTCCAGGCAAGAACACTGGAGTGGGTTGCCATTTCCTTCTTCAGTGCATGAAAGTGAAAAGTGAAAGTGAAGTCGCTCAGTTGTGTCCGACCCTCAGCGACCCCATGGACTGCAGCCTACCAGGCTCCTCCGCCCATGGGATTTCCCAGGCAAGAGTACTGGAGTGGGGTGCCATTGCCTTCTCCACCACAGCCCCTAGTCTGTGGAAAAATTGTCTTCCATGAAACCAGTCCCTGGTGCCAAAACGGTTGGGGACTGCTGATGTATACCTTGGTTAATAGTACTATTGCCTTTGAAAGTTGCTAAGAGAGCATATCTTAAAAGTTCTCACCGCACAAAAAACTTTTTTGAAATTTTGGTGATGGATGTTAACTGGATATATCATGGTGGTCATTTTGCAATATATAGATGAGAGTGTCATGTTGTATACCTGAAACTAATATAATGTATTAATATATATCAATTATACCTTGATTAAAAAAGAATCTGGTAAACAGTGACTTCTATTTGTGCCTTTCTTAACTTGCCACCCCCTTAAAAATGGGAGAGGAGCATTGTTTTTTCTCCCATCATGTTCACTCTCTTTTAGCCATTTTACACCATAAATAGAAGTGCAAAGGATGTGACAGAAAGGAGTTGGGGGACAGGGCCTGGCGTCCATCCCGCCCTGCGTTGTCTTGTTTCCGGCTGGGGCGCAGGAAACACTGACAGATGTGCACTGGGGATCACTGTGGAGACAGTCACACCTCACTTAACCCCTCCAGTGCCGTCATGTCCTTGAACGTGGAAGGGGAATGAGGCTTAGTTAGTAGCTGTGGTAACCCTGATGTGGTAGAAACGTGACTGTAGACCTCAGATTCCAGGCTCTTACCAGGATAGCACTTAGGGAGAAAAACACTTTTAAGTATTGCCTTAATCATATATTTTAAGTCTGTATAAGTTAATTATCAGGCTTTTTCTTTATGCTAAGAAAAAGAAAAAAATCACCCAACCTGTATCAGTTCTGCCAACAAGAATTTAATAGGAGGTCAATTTACAAACATGAGACAAGGTCTGAGTGTTCTTAGTGTTTTAGCAGTAACCTGGAAACTTGTTAGAAATAAAAATTGGGGGCCCCCATCCCAGAACTACTATATCTGAAACTCCCAGGCATTCATCTGCTCTTACGTGCCTTGCAAGTGATTCTGAGGCAGCTAAAACTTGTTTAAGGAAATGAGCAAAGGATGGCGTTCCCTGGGGCCTGGTAACTGTCAGTAGTGCTCTCGGCCTGGAGGTAGGTAGAAGGAACAGTTCCTGAACCTGGAAAGAACAGCCTGTCCCCACCCACCCCCACCACAGGTCTCCTTCTGCAGCATGTATGGGCGCGGAGAAAGGGGAAGGGTAGAACCAGTGGGGCGAAGGGAAGGTGCCTAGCCCAGGACACAGTGTGGGAACATACCCTTCCTCCTCCTGCCTCTAGGGTAGGGAGGTGCTCTTGAAATTGGAGTTGACCAGCGGTGGTGGCCCTGGCGGTGGACATGGGTGATGGGAACCTCTGTCCTTTCATTTTCTGGGCCTTCTTAGTCCTTCACCACCTTTTCAAACCTTGGCACTGCCACCCAGAGTCTCCTCCCCCTCCCAACTTTCTGTAGCATCTAACCAGACCCAGACCCATTTTACTTTTTTGGACAAAGTAAATGCTGTATTAGTTGGGTGGGGAGGGACTGGAATCTCAGAAGCAGCCTTTGTTTAGAGTGCCTCAGCTTCTACCTTAAGAATCATAGTATCCTTGTAAATGGAGAGAGAGAGAAAGTACCTCTCAGCCTTCAGTCAGATTTTAACCTACTGTTATGTTAGGCATATTGTTGCTCCATATTGAGAGATTCCAGTCACTTAGGCAACTATTAGCTTCTCATAGAAAAGTTTATTTTACTTTATATATTGATCATGAAAGTATTTTCCTGTATTCTGAATTTAATGTAGAGGTTATATATAAAAACTTTCTAAAAGAAGTGGTCATCTTTTTTTATTACAAGACAAGGTGTAAATTACTAACAGCTTCTTTTTTGATAATTTTAAAATTAAGTTGTGGAAGAATGTTGTATAGTAAATAGACTGCACTTAAAGGTGCTATTAGGAATTTTTTAAGAAAATATTTTAAAATAACCATCCTCAGTTTTCAATCCAGAAATATTTAAGATCAGAGTACGAATGTGTTTACACGCATGCGTGCTAAGTTGCTTCAGTTCTGTCTGACTCTTCGCGATCAAACCCGTGTCTCCTACATCTCTTGCACTGTTGTTGTTCAGTCTGTCAGTCGTGTCCGACTCTTTGGGAACCCATGGACTGCAGCACGCCGGGCTTCCCTGTCTACCATCAGCTCCCAGAGCTTGCTCAGACTAACATCCATCGAGTTGGTGATGCCATCCAACCATCTGGTCCTCTGTTGTCCCCGTCTCCTCCCGCCTTCAATCTTTCTTAGCATCAGCATCAGGGTCTTTTCTAATGAGTCAGTTCTTCGCATCAGATGGCCACAGTATTGGAGCTTCAGCTTGAGCATCAGTCTTAACAATGAATATTCAGGATTGATTTCCTTTAGGATTGACTGCTTTGATCTCCTTTAAGTCCAAGGTACTCTCAAGAATGTTCTCCAACACCACAGTTCAAAAGCATCAATTCTTCAAAGCTCAGCCTTCTTTATGGTCCAACTCTTATATCCATTTATGACTACTGGAAAAACCATAGCTTTGACTGTATAGACCTTTGTTAGCAAAATAATGTCTCTGCTTTTTAATATTCTGTCCAAGTTTGTCATAGCTTTTCTTCCAAGGAGCAAGCATCTTTTAATTTTGTGTGGCTTCAGTCACCATCTGCAGTGATTTTGGAGCCCAAGAAAATAAAACCTCACCGTTTCCCTTGTTTCCCCATCTATTTACCATGAAGTGATGGAATCAGATGCCATGATCTTAGTTTTTTGAATGTTGAGTTTTAAGCCAGCTTTTTCACTCTCTTTCACTTTCATCAAGAGGCTCTTTAGTTCTTTGCTTTCTGCTGTAGGGGTGGTGTCATCTGCATATCTGAGGTTATTGATATCTCTCCCAGCAATCTGATTGCAGCTTGTGTTTCATCCAGCCCAGCATTTCTCATGATGCACTCTGCATATAAGTTAAATAAGCAAGGTGACAATATACAGCCTTGATATACTCTTTTCCCAACTTTGAACCAATCTATTGTTCCATGTTCAGTTCTAACTATTGCTTCTTGACCTGCATAGAGATATCTCAGAAGGCAGATAAGGTGGTCTGGTATTCCCATCTCTTTAAGAATTTCCCACAGTTTGTTGTGATCCACACAAAGGCTTTAGCATAGTCAATGAAGCAGATGTTTTTCTGGAATTCTCTTGCTTTTTCTGTGACCCAGTGGATGTTGGCAATTTGATCTCCGGTTCCTCTCCTTTTTCTAAAACCAGCTTGAACATCTGGAAGTTCTCCATTCACATACTGTTGAAGCCTAGGTTGAAGAATTTGAGCATTACTTTACTAGCATGTGAAATGAGTGCAATTGTGCAGTAGTTTGAACATTCTTTGTCATTACCTTTCTCTGGGATTGGAATGAAAACTGACCTTTTCCAGTCCTGTGGCCACTGTTGAGTTTTCCAAATTTGCTGACATATTGAGTGCAGCACTTTCACAGCATCATCTTTTAGGATTTGAAATAGCTCAGCTGGAATTCCATCACCTCCACTATTTTTGTTTATAGTTTTGCTTCCTAAGGCCCACTTAACTTCGGACTCCAGCATGTCTGGCTCTAGGTGAGTGATCAGAGATCAGACCATTGTGTAGGCAGGTTCTTCACCACTAGTGCCACCTGAAAAGCCCAAAGTGTTAGTTGCTCAGTCTTGTCTGACTCTTTGCAACCCACGGACTAGAACACACCAGTCTCCTCTGTCCATGGAACTCTCCAGACAAGAATACTGGAGTGGGCAGCCATTCCCTTCTCCCGGGAATCTTCCCAGGGATCAGAACCAGGTCTCCTGCATTGCAGGCAGATTCTTTACTATCTGAGCCACTAGGGAAGCCCTAATATGTTTATGTTTATATCTTAGTATTGATATTAATTAATTCCTTGATATTAATGAAGTCCTATGCATATTGTTGCTAAGGATCAGAAGGCTGATGTCTATAGCAAGTTATTTTTTTTTTTATTTAGCTTTAATCTGAGCTCATTGTAAATTCACTTGAAGTTGTAAGAAATAATAAAGAGAGATCTTGTGTACCCTCCAAGGGTAGTGTCTTGCAAAACTGGTGCCGTACCCCAACCAGGATTGATGCTGCTACCACCAGTGTACTGCTCCTGCTTGGACTCTCCTTTTACCTGTATTCATTTGTGTGTATATTTAGTTCAGTGCAGTTTTGTTACATACATAGATTAGCATGTTCCCTGTCAGCTCTGTTGTCAGAGGGCCTTTATAACCCTGCTCACCAAGTGGAAACGACCCTCCCTGACCTCTGGCAGCCACTGATCTCTCCAGTGCTCTAGTTCTGGGTGTTTCAAGGTTGAACCCTACAGTATGCAGCCTTTTGACATGGGCTTTTTCCTCTCGGCATGATCCCCTTAAGCGTCATCCAAATCATTGCTTGTGTCTGTAGTTCTTTCCTTCTTATTACTGAGCAGTATGGATATACCATAGTTATTTATTCATCATCATTCATAGTTAACTGTTCATCCATTGAAGGGCATCTGGATTGTCTCTGGTTTTATGCTGTGAATAAACCTACTGTGAACTTTCACATACAGGTATTTGTGTGAATATGGGTCTTTATTTTCCTGGAATAAGTGCCCAAGTGTAAATTACTGGATCATATGATAGTTGCATACTTAGTTTTTGTTTTGTTTGAAAGACTGTGTATTTTTTAGAACAGTAAGGTTTACAGCACGATTGGGAGAAAGGTACAGGGGTTTCCCATATATCTTCTGCCTGCACACATATATAGTCTTGCTCATTATCAGCATCCCTCATTATCATATATATATCTATCATGTATCATTATCATGTATCATCATCATTATAGTCTCCCTCATTATCAGCGTCCCCAGATGAGATACCAGAGTGGTACCTGGGTTACAGTTGATAAACCCACATTGACGCATCATAATCACCCAAATCCATAGTTCACATTAGGGTTTCTATTCAGCGTTGTGCCTCCTGTGGGTTTAGACAAATGCGTAGTCACATGTATCCGTCATTGTAGTATCAGTCAGAGTAGTTTCACTGCCCTTAAAGCCCTGTGCTCCACGTATTCATTCCTTCCTTCATCCCTTGACTTCTGGCAACTGATCTTTTCACTGTCTCCATAGTCTTGCCTTTTCCAGGGTGTCATGTGATTGGAGCTTCCCTTGTGGCTCAGCTGGTAAAGAATCTGCTTGCAATGCAGGAGACCTGGGTTGGATCCCTCAGTTGGGAATATCCCCTGGAGGAGGGTGTGGCAACTCACTCTAGTGTTTTTGTCTGGAGAATCCATGAGGAGCCTGGTGGGCTACAATCCACTGGTCACAAAGAGCTGGACACAACTGAGCAGCTAAGCACACACATGTAATTGGAATCATACACCCATGTAGCCTTTTCAGGTTGGTTTCTCTCACATAGTCATATGCTTTTTAAGTTTCCTCCATGTTTTTTCATGGCTTGATAACTCCTTTTAGCATGAATAATATTCCATTGAGTGGATATACCACAGTTACAGATATTCATTTACCTAGTTAGGGATATGTTGATTGCTTTCAACTTTTGGTGATTATGCCTGTCTGTGTAGGGTTTTGTCTGGGCATCAGTTTCAGCTCCTCTGGGTAAACACCAAGGAGCACAATTGCTGGAATGACGTATTCTAAGAGTATGTTTAGTTTTTTAAGAAACTGCCAAACTGTCTTCCAGTGACTGTACCATTCTACATTCCTAGTACAATGTAGAATGGTTTACTTTCTCTGTGTGCTAGCCAGAATTTGGTCACTAATTTATTTTAGTCATATTGATAGTGGTATTTACTGTGGTTTTAATTTACATTTCCCTAACGGCTACTGTGGTTGAACATCTTTTTGTGTAATGTTGAGTTTTGAGAGTTCTTTATATATTCTAGATACTAATGCATTGTTGGATATGTAGTTAGCAAATATTTTCTCTCAGTCTGTGCTTATCTTTTTCACTTTAAGTAGGGTCTTTCACAGGAGAAGGCAATGGCGACCCACTCCAGTACTCTTGCCTGGAAAATCCCATGGACGGAGTAGCCTGGTAGGCTGGCTGCAGTCCATGTAGGCTGCAGTCCTTGGGGTCGTGAAAAGTCGGACATGACTGAGCGACTTCACTTTCATACATTGGAGAAGGAAATGGCAACCCACTCCAGTGTTCTTGCCTGGAGACTCTCAGGGATGGAGGAGCCTGGTAGGCTGCTGTCCATGGGGTCACATAGAGTTGGACACGACTGAAGTGACTTAGCAGGGTCTTTCACAGAGCAAAAGTTTTTAATTTTGTTGAGGTCCAATTTATCACTTTTTACTTTGGGAGCCAAGTCTAAGAGCTCTTTGACTAGCTTTGGATCCCAAAGGTTTTCTTTTTTTTTTCTAAAAGGTTAATTTTAAGTATTAAGCCCATGATCCATCTTGAGTTAATTGTTATGAGTGGTTGAAATTATTCTAAATGAAGTTAAATCACTGTCTTCGTCACATATTTGTACTGCCTTTAAACTGTTCATGAGCTGATGTCAAAGTATGATCAGTAGATAGGCTTTTCACCCTGGGTTTGATGTAGGTACTAAAAGTTTTGTAAAAGTCAATCAAATGGGAGTCCTAATTAATGTTTCAACCTTTGGTTGCTATTTTTTGAAAAAAGTAATTGTAGTTTACACTGGGAAGTGCAACATGTAGAAGTTTTACAGTATTTTACAGTATTACTGGAGTACATACAGAAACCATTAAAGATTAGGTTGTGGGAGTCACTCCTTTTACTTAGGAAGTTTATTAGAGAGCTTCTATTCAACCATTATCCTGAGGCTTTTGGAGCATCAGAGGAAATTTGAGAAGGGGTACTGGCTCTGAAATTAGACTTTCTGGGTTCAAATACTGATTCTGCCACTTAACTGGCTCCATAATTTGATCTCTTTGTGCCTTAGTTTCCTTATTGTAAAACAGGTGTAGTACTTAAGTCTCCACCTCTAACAGCTGTTGTGAAGCTATCACTCACTTGAAACAGTTTCTGATACATAGTGGACACTCAATAAACTTTAGCAACCATTATCCCTAAATCATTGATTTTTTGTGAGGATGGGTGGGGACCATCATTTTTATTTGAAAATTGTGGGGACTGTTTTTTTTATGTTAAGACTAACATAGTACTAATTAAGATTTGACTGCAAAATTCAAATAGTTTATAGTCCTTAAACAATACAAGAAAGACTTTAAGCAAATTTTGTGCTTGTAATGGGCATGCCCTTAGCCCCCTAATGTGGGAGTTCACGCTCCTCTGCCACGAGGTGTTTTCTGGAAAAAAAAAAAACCTCCAAAAAACACCACTCATTCACTTGTCCTAATTAGGTCCCTCCCAACATTTGTGTCCTTTCAAGGCTATAGATCTCTTGTCATTTATCCATGATAACTGGATCCACAGCCTGTCAGCATTCTGAGCGTCTTTTCTCAGACACTTTGCTTTATTGGAATCTCTTAAGAGCCTAGTATTTGAGGGGTATGCCTTTCTCCAGACCAGTATGGCAATGCAGCTTGAGATGTCCCCATCTTGTAACAACCATTCCAGAAAAAAAGTGTGGTTGTTTAATCCCCTAGCTTGTTTTTTCGAGATTTGTCCTTCCTTGCTGTTAGTGGTATAATTGCTTGAAAACAGCTGCAATTCTCAATTCTCAATGGGCTGCCATAGACATTTGTTTCAATGAAATTTTGTTTGGCCAGTATTAATATCTTAAAAGACACCAAAATTAGGAAAGGTTTATGATAGAGTAGAAGCCGCCTAGCACCTATTACCTTCATTCATTCGTTATCTGCCTGCCATTTGTGACCCCTAGTTTATGCTTTTGTGATTTCTTCTGTCTGTAAAGCATATTTTGACTCTGTGTATCAAGTTTATAATTTTTCAATCAGGTTTCTCATAACCACTCTTATCAAGATCCTAGGTCCCACTGTGATAGAAAACAGCCAGTTCTCTCCACCCCTAACCCCTCGAAGTGTTTGTTTGTTTACCTAAATTTATTGGCATTCGCATTTTGGTTTTTTGTGTTGAAATGATTGAACTATTTGCAATGGCCCTTTTTATAGGTTGAAATAGCAGTTGTATTCTCACTTGTGGTAAAATTTAAGAACTTAAGATGTATAGAAATATTACACAGGATAGTTTATATATAAAAATCTCAATAGTTTTGTTGGGAAGAAATGTTGTAACTACACTAAAAAGTGAAATAAGCACAATGGAATTCATCTTTGAAGGAGAATGTGAAAACTGATTTCTGCTGTGTGACAGACAAAATATACCAGACAATTAATGAGATGATTTTATTCAAGCTGATGCAACAGGGAGAATGTTTATTAATGGGGAGCCTCTCAAAGAAGGAGAAAATATGGAGTTTATAAAACTGGGAGGTCAGTAAGGAAAGGTGGAGGTGGGTCCTGTCACCGGTGGTCAGCCCTTCCTTAGAACACAGAAGGCATAGTGCTTCTTAACCATGACTGCTTTCTGGAAGCAGTAAGCTCAGGTCAGTTTTAACACTGCCGGACGGAACACGGTTACTGCTATTACCATAGTTATGTTTATGAACTGTGTGAGATACGCACCATAGAAGTTTGATTTATAACTTTAAAATCTATAGGATTCTTAATATTTCTGCACTAAAGGACTAGAACAGGGCAGCTTTGCCTTATAAGGGTGACCAGGAGTTGGAAGTCCTTTGAAACAAAGCAAGGGGAAGAACCCACTGCAGAGGGAGGGTGGAAGACCAGGGGCAAGCCAGCGGACCGTAGTCAAAGTGGGACCCAATAAAGGTGACGGCGCTCCCTCCAAGACCGCTTCTGGTGAGCAGGGAAGGGGTGAAAGATGGGCATTTGTCAGTGGGCCAGGCTAAAGGAGAGAGTTCCATGGATTTTGTTAAAGGATGCATTTTAAAAGGACAAAATCATGACCCATATAAAATGAATGTGGAATGAATTTATTTAACTAATTAAAGAACTAGCCAAATGTCACAGCCATTTTAAAAGTTGATGAACTGTGAATTTATGTAGAGAAGGAGTATTGAAATGAGTTTACAGATGGAAGCAAAACGGGGTTTTCCCACTACAGGGAGGGTTGCCCTTTCACCAGACAGTTATGGGCATGTCCATAAACAAGAATTATTTGCATTGCTATTAGTTACCTACAATTTACCAAGGTGTAAAATAGTGTAAAGAACATGCCTGCCAATGCAGGAGACACTGATTGGATCCCCAAGTTGGCAAGAGACCCTGGAAAAGGAAATGGCAACCCACTCCAATATTCTTGCCCGGGAGATCCCATGGACAGAGGAGCCTGGTGGGCTGCAGTCCATGGGGTCACAGAAGAGTCTGACATGACTTAGCGACTAAGCAACAACAACAAAACAGCTCAAAGGCAGTAACAAGACCAAGCCCCATCGGATCAAGTAATTCCCAGAGGCCCCATTATTCCATTGAAAGGCTATTCAGTAATCTCTCTTGGTCACACCATGGTCTTTAGTTTTTCCTAGCCACGCCTGCTCTGTAGTAACTACATGCTTTCTCTAATAGTCATCTGTCAGTTGTTTACCCATTTTTCTCCTTAAAAGCCATGTCTCATTTTTTCCTTTCTTTCTGGTCTCCATCAGGTCAAAGGAGCCTGAGATATCCAGAATATATAAATTTATAACCAACTACAAATAGAAATTAGTTTCCTCATGTTTGGATTGCTTTTGCTTAATATCCTGTCTTTTTCTTGGGATGGCATTTAAATTTTTTTAACTTAATGTTACAAAAATTAATATTGAGAGTCCCTTGGACAGCAAGGCGATCAGACCAGTTAATCCTAAAGGAAATCAACCCTGAATATTCATAGGAAGAACTGATGCTGAAGCTCCAGTACTTTGGCTACCTGATGAGAAGAGCCAACTCATTGGAAAAGACCCTGATGCTGGGAAAAATTGAGGGCAGGAGGAAAATGGGTGACTGAGAATGAGATGGTTGGATGGCATCATTGATTCAATGAACATGAGTTTAAGCAAACTCTGAGAGATGGTGAAGGACAGGGAAGCTGGCAATCTGTGGTCCCAAAGAGTCAGACATGACTTAGAGACTGAACAACAACGTTATTAATTTTAAGTTGGGAGTTAATCAACATAACGATAATAATTTGGCCACATAGCATTCTAACATTAGGTTTTCATCTGTAAGTTGAAGATGAAAGTTAATGAATTTGTGTTATGGGCCAAGTGGTTCTCAACCTAGACAATTTTGCCCCACCCCCAACCCCCGGGGCCTGCTACTGACATCTAATCAGTAGAGGCCAGAAATGCTGCTAAACTTCCTACAATGCATAAGACAGCCCACCAAAGCAAAATTAGCCAGTTCTTACTGTTAATCATGCCAATGTTGAGAAACCCTAATAGCCCATTGAAGGTTAGAGGAAAGCTGAAGTTTTTGCTATGATAAAACTAAAAATAATTTTATGGTCTTAAATCTATATGAAAAACATACATTTTGTTTTTATACATTAAAAATAATGTTACTACCAATTTTCCTTATTTTAAAATTACGCAGTCAGTATTACCTTTAACTTGAGAGACTAAATAAATAGAAAGAGATGCTTTTCCATTAGAAGGAGAGGGTGAGATGACTTGAGAGAGAGGCATTGAAACACCTACATTAACATATGTAAAATAGACACCTAGCAGGAAGTTGCTAGGTAACACAGCCTAGAGGGGTGGCTGGGGTAGGAGGTTCAACAGGGAGGGGGATACTTGTATACTTAATGGCTGATTCACACTGCTGTACAGCAGAACCCAACACAACCTTGTAAAGCAATTATCCTCCAATTAAAGAAACAGGTGCCTTTCCTTTGTAATGTATAACACTTGCACCTTTAAAATTACTTTTCCTATTTTAGGTTTTACCGAAGAAACATCTTAGAGATTCCTCGCATTTCCAAGGTTAACATTTATAATTTGGAGTTGTTGACTTTCTTATAAGAAAGATTTTGGCCATCAAAATGAAAACTTTATTTGAAGTTTTAGAACAATTATACAAGAAGGTACTTCTCGGAGCCACACTTGAAAATGACAGCCATGATTACGTCTTTTATCTCTACCCAGCATTTTCAGATCAAGATTGCTCTACAACCACCTCCTCAGACTGCTCAAACATCCTTGATGTTCAGGGCAAGCAGGAGCCATCTTCCGTTAGTTTGCCTACCTTTTCTGTAGCACCTGTGTGTTTGCAGAGACATTCTCAGATGAGCAGTACCCGAGAAATAATGCTCCTTCAGCTAACAGTGATCAAAGTGATGATAACCCGAATATTGTCTGTGGAAACTGAATTCCATGCAAAGGAGAAATACAGAGATATAATTAAAATTCTTTTAAAATCATCTGACATTGAATCTCAATTGGTAAGCCCATTTACTTTTTTTTTTTAAGATCTGTGTTTTTAAAATAAAAGTTTTAGAACAGTCAGCAACAGTAGGTAAATGTATTTATTTTCCTGTAGACCTGTATGTTCCAAAACTCGGAAAAATTGTTATCTCACATGGCTGCAAAGTGCCTTGCACTAATTCTGTATTTCCAACTGAAGGAAAAGGTAAGATAAGTAATCAAATTATGTTACTATTACTTTTATATTTTCTTTAAAATTGATCTCTGGCATTCAGTTTTTTATCAATAAAATATTTGCTCATGTAATGTGTAAATCCACAAACATGTAAGAATAGAATAGTATGTTGGTGACTTATTTCAAGGATTAGAGTCTTAAATACATTATAAGTCATTACAGATAAGATTCTCAACTCAAAAGATAGACTGCAAGTCACAGAGTCGATAACTGTTCAGATTCTCAAAGGAGTAGGTGGGCCTCCTTCCTCCCTTCCAAAAACAAGGCTTAGGAGCCCCTGCTTGAGACTAAGACCATTTTCATAGGTTTAATATAAATTCTAAGAATGGTCCTCAGCATAATGAAAAAATATGAACAAATTAATCATTTTTCTCTTATCTCTGAAGTAGTTAATAAATATATCTAAACATTTCCTGACTTCTTTTAGCTGTAATTGCTTGTTCCTTTCTTAAAACAGCATTCTTTCCTGAATACAAAAAGGTGGTATGTACAATAGAAAATTTGGAAAAAGGGAAAATGTATAAAGACCAAAATAAAAATTTCATATCATTCCAGCCACCAGAGATAATAACCACTGCATATTTCATGTTCCTTCTTGGTTTTTTATTTCTATGGTGTATTAAATTTCTTGACTTAAGGAATACTGGGATATTTATCTCCTTGTTTTAGCAAATATTATACTTTTTTTTTGGAACGAAGTAAACAATGTTGTGTAGAATTGTGTATAATAGATAATTTGTAATTGCAAAGAAAATGTTGTATTACAACTTACTACTTAAAAATTTTTTTCTCACTTATAGATAACATTAAGTAGTTCCTGGATTTCTTTTTGCCAAAAAAATATTTCTGAATATTCTGAAAGTAATAAAGTAGTATACTGCCTCTGGATACTTACCTTTGTAATTAAAGAAATCTTTAAAGATACATCTTCACAAAAAACAGGTATGAACTGTGTTCCCCAGTAAACAATTGTCATTGTCTTGTTCCCAGGGAGCATTATATTTTTGTGAATAAAACTTATTTTACAACCTCTGATTGTTTTGAAGTATGAAAAACTAAAAAACCATGCCCCATAGTCTTTGATTGAGGGTACCTTTTTAAAAGAAAAAATGTAAAACTTCACTATTACTGGATTTCCCTGGTGGCTCAGACAATAAAGCGTCTGCCTACAATGTGGGAGACCTGGGTTCAATCCCTGGGTCAGGAAGATCTCCTGGAGAAAGAAATGGCAACCCACTCCAGTATTCTCACCTGGAAAATCCCATGGACTGAGGAACCTGGTAAGCTATAGTCCATGGGGTCGCAAAGAGTCAGAAAAGACTGAGCGACTTCACTTTATTTTCACTATTATTAAAAATTGAAATTAAAGCTTTTCATTTTTATATGTCCTTTGCATAGTCTGATGTTACTGCTATTTGTAAAATTGATATTAGCCATGATTATTAGCTGTTAGCATGTTTATCTTCATTTGTTTGTGTTAGAGGTAAATAATCCAATCCATTTTTTCATCTTACCAAATGATGATAATTTTAAAAATTGTAAAATTGTGTTTTAAGAAAACTTTGTGTTTCCTGTTGCTTATAATTACTATTTTTATAATTGCAGAAATTCTAAAACAGTTCCTGACTCCTTTTGACACTCTTCTTGAAGTCTTTTACAATTCCTTATTTTCTCAGCATTTTAAAAACCACCAAGATGCTTCTAATAAACTAATAAACAGTTTGATATGTTTCCTGGAATTGCTTGAACTTCTTATAGCGTCTAGAATCTACCTGAAGTTACATTTCACTTGCCAGAGGATTTTATTTTTGAAACCTTCTTGTGTGTTTGATGTTATTACTTGGCCTATTCAGGCTTTTGTCAAAAGGAAGTTGATCATCTTCATCAAAAAGTGCCTTCTGTGCAAAGTGGGTGAAGACCTTTGTCGGGGATCTGTCCCTGTCTTCGTGCCACCAGATAATCCTTTGGATGTGGACCTGTTGGCTTTGGCCAGTGCTGTTCTGCAAGCTGTGGATTTGGGCTTGTTGAGGACGTTGTCTGTCTGTGGAAAACATTCCTGCTTTGGAGGTGGTGAAGTCCTAGCTGGATATGAGCATGCCCCTGGTCCAGATCATGTGATTCTTAGAGCACTGAGCTTACTTATCATAAGATCCTTAGAAATCAAGTTTCAAAATTGTGCTTCAGCAAATGAAATGAAAGGTAACTTTCTGAATGCCTTTTGTACGTAAAGTAATGGGTAATTATTTACTGAAGTAAAATTCATAATTATCAAAGCTCAGAATTGTAATTTCACTAACTTAAGTTATATCTTATTCTAGTTATAATTTATTGTTTGCTTCCAATAAAGATAAAAATTGTCTTTTAAAAAGTTTCATTTTTGTGTGCTAAACTGAATTTGCATAGCATAGTTAATAACTGTAGTTAAAAGAAACAGATTATTGAGTCTCTTCAAAGTAAGCAATGTTAGTCAATTCATGTTCAGATATTTGTGGTATATTATTCATATTTTACTTCACAAAATTGGTATATCTACTAATACAGAGTTTTGATAATTAGGAGTTGAAGTAAACTAATATAGGGTGTAATCTCTTGCCTGGAAAATCCCATGGGTGGCAGAGCCTGGTAGGCTGCAGTCCATGGGGTCGCTAAGAGTCGGACACTGACTGTGCGACTTCACTTTCACTTTTCACTTTCATGCATTGGAGAAGGAAATGGCAGCCCACTCCAGTACTCTTGCCTGGAGAATCCCAGGGATGGGGGAGCCTAGTTGGCTTCCATCTATGGGATTGCACAGAGTTGGACACTGAAGCGACTTAGCAGCAGCAGCAGCAGCAGCAGCAGGGTGTAATCCTGTGCAGTTGTCATTTACAACACTAGATGGCATTGGTTACATAAATCAAGAGTTTTAAATTGCAGTTAAAACGCCTCAAAACCTTTTTGACTTTTGTGCTTAATAGTAGTACTTTCTTTTAATGCTTTAAAAAAACTTTAAACAAAAACTTTTTCTGCTAGTATTTTGAAGGCAAATTATTTTTGTTTGGTTGTATTGTTGCCTCTAGTACAAACACTGTGGCATCCAGTGAAGCAATTTCTGTTGTCTACTATTTATCCATTTATATGTTTTTAGCAAGAATTCATGTAGCTTTTATTTCTCAGAGATACTAGCTATTTGACACTGTGGCAAATAGATGATCTGGCTGAACATTTTAACTATATCCTACCAAGTTGGTCTTTTTCTTTTTTCTCTGAAGCTCAGTTTCCTAATATACAGAGTAGAGATGATCCCTAACTTAAACTTTTGAATGTGTGAATTATGATAATGCATTTTAAAGTACTCCAGATGTTATAAATGTATGTGAATAGGTAAGTTATTAATAAATGCATTCATAAAATATTGTTTTCTCTTTAAATTTTTCAGTTTTTGAAGTTAATTACCAGAGGTTCATGTCTGAGTTACTGACCTTCTTAAAGCCTCACCTTCAGCCCTCTCTGCAATCACACAATCTCTGTGAGTGGTTGTCTAGGGTCTTCATAGAACAAGATGATGACATGCTGGAGGCTGCCAAAGCATTGCTGGGCATCTACCTGAAGTTGACCAGGTTTGTATATTTTAAAGTAATTATACTAACTAACATGGCCAGGAAAGCAGAAAACATTTTTAATAATGTATTGGACATACAATTTACTTTCCATCATTAGGGGAAAAAAATCCCTAACAATTTTGTGGTTTCCTTATAAGTTCCAATTCCTTTAACACTGCCCTACATGAAAACAGATTACATTTGAGTTCTCGTTGTGAAAACTTGAATGGCTAAGCAGATCTAGGAATTAGAACTAAACTGAGATTAGACAATATGGATTCTGGCTGAGTCTCCATCTTTGCTTTACCTGTGTGATCAAGAGTAAGTTAATATCATTGTCTAAGTCACAATTTAATTGATGTTTGAAACTCTTTTCACCCTTAAGACTAACTTGTCTGTATTGAACTTCTGTAAGGTGATTTTTGCCTTTGTAAAGCTGAATTCAAACTTGTAAGTAATCAAAGGAACTTATAAATTTTCATTTTAATATACAGTTGAATTGGTACTGATATCATCTTGAGGCAGATATCTGAAATTGATTATGAAGTTATGTTACTGATGACATTTTATACTGATCCTATTTCTGTTTATTAAAAGATCTGTACTTGGGTCATATCTTATGGCAGATATCTGTAATTGGTTATGAAGTTAATAACTGATGACCTTTTACAGTATTTCTGCTTCTGCTTTATTAAAACCGTAAAGTATTTGCTTTATTTCCATTTCTTTCTTGGCTTCAGAGAAAGGGATTTCTTACTAATGGTTGTCGGTGTAGTGTTGTGCTGCCAGTTCTTACTTGTATTATGACACTTCTGGCAATGACTGCTTTCAGACTATAAGTGTTTGGGGCCAATTTTTAAAAGGTTCTAATCAAGAACACAGAATGCATGCATGTGATTTGAATTAGGCTCAGAAACGGTCAAATACAAATTCAGTCTGAATACACATGCCTTGAAGAATATAGTCATATTCAAAGCTGACTTCTTACGCCTCAGGAAAAGAGGAAGCTTCTGAGTTAAATTCATTTTGCACGTGAATTTTTAATTTTCTTGAATTTCGTGTGATCACAGAGGCCTGTGCTCATGTCATATGTATTTTTTTAATGTAACTGAATTGGTTAAGATGGTTGTAAATGATAAAAATCAATATAAACTAGTCTAAGCCAGAAAAGGAATTTACTTCCTGGGAATTCCGAGGAATCAAGTTGGCATCAGGTGTAACTGTTCATGACTTAAATCATGTCACTGATTATTTCCCTTTGTTTCTGTCTCATAGCTTTGAATTCATTCTCAGGCAGGGCCACCAGCAGTGCCAGACTGACAGCAACCTTACAGTTAAGATCTTTAATAGTGCCAGCAGAAATCCCAGAGGAGGTCTGATTAGCCCGCATGAGTCACAGATTCATGTTGGAACCATGGTGGCTAGGACCATGGGGACTCTGATTAGTTAGCCTGGGTCACGTGCCCACCCCTCTTGAGACAAGTGTGGAAGGAAAGGAAGGAGGTTAATTCCCACCTTACCGTGTGGAATTAGTTACCTGTAGGAATAAGAGACTCTGATGTCAATAGGCAGGAAGATGGAGGACATTTGTTGGACGGATACAAACTAGAACTACCAAAGTCAAAGGATATTATTTATTTTATTGGATCAGGTTTGTATAGAGTTTGTAGAGAAAGAGATTGTTTTGAATTTTTTTCTTTTAAAAATAATGCATAGATTAAAAAATAATCTGGCAGAATTTATGGTATGTGAATTATATCTGTCAAAATTTATATTTATAAAGAGTCATTAATCTGGAGTGTCTGTTATTTTCAGAGAATGTGAAGCTACTGAAAGCTTGACCCAAGAAAAAGAAATGTGGAGCCATCACACACATGAAAATGGCTATAATCCACACTGTATTTTTTTATTTTTATTAAAAAATATAGGATTTGATTCTACCGTTCTTCTTGATTTTTTGATTTCATCAGAAACCTGTTTTCTTGAATATTTTGTTAGATACTTAAAATTATTGCAAAAAGACTGGGATAATTTTTTCACCATTTGCAACTATTTTGATGTAACTGAATCTAAAGATAACATACATATTTGTTGTTGTGTCTCCTCACTTGTCCAAGATAGAAACAGCAACTCAACAGAAGCTGGTCCTTTGGTTGTTCTTGGTAGTCACACAAAGGCTCGTTCTTGGGTCTCCTGGACTTCTGCTGCTGCTTCTGAACCACTGAACCGTGGTGTAACATTGGAGAAGGCCCACACCAAGCTCCAGGCTAATTGTCTTTCTACCCCAGGAGCTTCTCAAAGTCTGGTAGATTATGACAGCTCTGATGATTCTGAAGAAGGATCCACAAGCCTGTGTTTAGTAAACAGTAGACTAACATCTCCACACCAAGGAGCAATGAAGAAATCTCAGGACACATTTGGAGCAAGTGGGGATAAAAAAGAACTTAGCCCAGAGTCTCAGTCAAGGCCTCTGGTTACTGAAGAATCTAATACCCTGTTCTCTGTTTATTGTGATGTAGCCCCAAATAACACTGCTTCTGAAGTGGGAATATCTTACAGAACAGTAAAGTGCTTTGAAGAGCTACAAGGTGCTATTTACCGTTTGCAGAAGAAAAGTCTATTCCCATATAATCCAACAGCACTTTTAAAGTTGTTAAAACATATTGAGACAATATATAATAAAAGTATGACCCCTTCGTAAAACACTGACATTTTATTTCCAGGAACTATTTTTCCTTAATATAATTGTGCCTTAATGAGATAACAGTATCAAAAATAATAAATAAACCTCAAAAGAGTTCTCTAAACCATGCTTTTCTTTTGCCTTTTGGGAGCAGCCTAGTGACTGAAAAAGATACATCAAGTAACAAGTCACTTGATACAGTTGTACAGCATTTGAAATCTATGGTAGTTCAAACTTTCTCAAATTTGGGATAGTTATTGTATTAATTTCTTATTGATACTGTAACAAACTCTGACAAACTTGGTGGCTTAAAAGAACAGAGATTTATTCTTTCTCAGTTCTGGAGGCTAGAAGTTCAAAATCAAGGTGTCTGCAGGACTGCACTCCTCTTAAGGCTCCAGGGGAGCAGCTTTCCCTGCCTCTTTGTGTCCTCTGGCCATTGCTGTCGATCCTGGATATTCCTTGATGTGTAGCCACGTCACTTCAGTCTCCTCTGTTATCACATGACGTTTTCCCTCTGTGTCTGCTGGTGCTGCTGCTGCTGCTAAGTCACTTCAGTCGTCCGACTCTGTACAACCCCTAGACGGCAGCCCACCAGACTCCCCTGTCCCTGGGATTCTCCAGGCAAGAACACTGGAGTGGGTTGCCATTTCCTTCTCCATCCCTGTGTGTCTATCTGTATCCAATTTCCCTCTTTTTAAGTATACAGTCAGTGGATTAGGGCCCAGTCTCATGCAGTATGACCTCTTGTTGTCTGTTGTTTAGTCCCTAAGTCATATCCCATTGTTTGTGACCCCGTGGACTGTAGCCCTCCAGGCTCCTCTGTCTGTGGGGGTTCTCCAGGCAAGAATCTGGAGTGGGTTGCCATTTCCTCCTCCAGGGGATCTTCCCAACCCAGGGGTCAAAACTTAGCCTTCTGCATTGCCAGGTGGAGTGTTCATCACTGAGCCACCAGGGAAGCCCCAGTATGAGCTCATCTTAGCTTAATTATATCAGCAGGGACCCTGTCTGCAAATAAGGTTGCATTCACAGGTCTGGGTAGCCCTGAATTTTGGGAGGGATACTGTAAGCCAGTACCCTTATTATTTCCCTTTGAGGTGTTTACATGTAATGTGATGTGTAAAAAACTTACATCTTAGTGGTTTTTTAAAGAGAAGTGATTAGCTTCATGTGTATGTATATATGTGATCTATGAGAACACAAGTATATTCTTAAGATTTTTTAAAGATACTTTAAAAAATTTTTTTCCTGTTTAAAATTGTTGTGATATGAATAATTCTGTCCTTTAGAGAGGAGGCAGTAAATTCAGGTTTTCACATCATTACAAGCATGCCTCATTTTATTGTGCTTCACTTTGTATTTTGCAGATGTTGCATTTTTTACAAGTTCAAGGTTTGAGGCAACCCTGTGTCATCCAAGTCTTTTGGTGCCATTTTTCCAAAAATATTTGCTCACTTTGTGACACTTTTGTAATTACAATATTTTGGTAATTGCAATATTTCACACTTTCTCATTATTATATTTGTTACAAATATAAAACTTCTAACGGATGAGGAGTTGCTGCTTATGGATGAGCAAAGAAAGTGGTTTCTTAAGATAAAATCTGCTCCCAGTGAAGACAACAAAGGATTTAAAAATATTTTATAAGCTTAGTTGATAAAGCAGTGGCTTTAACATCTTCAGCATCGCTGAAGGCTCAGATGATGGTTAGTATTTTTTTAGCAATAAATATTTCTTTATTATAGTATGTAGACATAATGCGATTGCAGACTTACTAGGCTACAGTATAATGTAAACTTAACTAGTTTATATGCACTGAGAAGCCAAAAAGTCCGCATGATTCCCCTTACTGTGATACTTGATTTACTGTGATAATTTGGAACTGAGTCCAGAGTATCTCCAAGGTCTGCCTGTGAGGGATTTGTATACTGAGAGTGTAACTGTATTCTGCTGGTGAATCTGTCATTAAGGCAGCCTAAAATGTCATCCTTAAAGCATTTTTAAGTGATCCTCTTATAGATAAATATAAGGAGACTGAACCTACCAAGTTAGTCACTCAGTCATATCTGACTCTTTGCAACCCCGTGGGCTGTAGCCTGCGAGGCTCATCTCCATGGGATTCTCCAGGCAAGAATACTGGAGTGGTTTGCCCTTTCCTCCTCCAGGGTGTCTTCCCAACCCAGGGATAGATCCAGGGTCTATTGCAAGTAGTTTCACCACCATCTAAGCCACCAGGAATGCCTAAAATATATTTTAAAGGCTGTGTTAATAAAACAGATTAGTACTCATTCAGGTAGAAATAGGAAAATCAATGGAACTAAATAGGGGATGGTTAATCATAAAAATGAGATGCTAATATTAACCAAAGAGAAATGCAGAGGTCAAATTTTGGTAACAGAGTCGGGGGTATACATTGGGGCGGCTTCTGTGTGAAAAAATGTATCTTCCGCTTATAAAAGCAAAAACTAGAAATATCTGGTTAAATGTCGAAATATATATACTCATGGTATATATGCTAAGTTATATATATACTTATGGAAAGAATGGGCTATATTCATGTTAAATGAAACACCTACAATAAAAAACAAAAGTAAATATACCAGAGTCCCGTTTGTTAAGGAAAGAAGGCAGGGAAGGAGTGATGCACACACTTAACATATTTATATATGCTTTTGTGTGTCTATAAAATAAGTAACAGCATATAAGAAAATACTAATAGCAGTTGCCCAGGGAAATAGATCTGAGTAGAAAGCTTGACTTCTCATCGTATATCTTGTATTACTTTTTAACTGAATACTTTTTTTTTTTTTTAAGTAAAATTACTTGTTTTAAATAAAGTAAGGAGCCGTCAACCCCTTGTTATATGTAAAATGAGAAAAAGGCAATCTCGTGTGTATGCTGAGTGTTGGGATTTCAGAGATGCTACATGTATAACTAACCTTTGGGTGTAAGTCAGTTTGTCCTACCCTCACTGAAACCCTGGTATTGGTGAGGATGACTGACGCTAGCAGTGTGATAACTTTCCTGGCTGTTGAGAGTATCCAGAGCTGTCCTGAGTTAGTCCATAAGGGAAAACACAAAACTAGTGATACACAATGAGTTCCTAGTCTGTAACTCCACCTCTTCTCCAAGTAAATACATATGTCCATTCAAGTGAGCACAATTTAATCTAAATTTATAAATCAATAAATTATGAATCTGTTTTAACTTAAAATAGATGCAGCAAAATACACACATACATGACTTGAATTTTCACTAATAGCATGTTTATGAAACCAGTACCCAACTCAAGAAACAACATTACTGGCACTCAGGAGTCCCCCTGGGAACCCTCTCTAGTCATAACTCACTGGTAAAGGTAGCTATACCCTAAAATGAGATAACTAGATTAATTTTGCCTAGTTTTATCTTTTATGTAAATGGATCATAGAGTACATGTTCTTTTATATATGGCTTCTTCAATGATATTTGGAAGCATGGTGTAATTTATTTTTTAAATAATTGCCAAGTAGTTGCATTTCAGCTGTTACTAGCAACAAAATACTTATAAGTCCTTAAAATTGTATATGGCACTCCCAGTGTGCCAGGATGGTGAAATTGATAGTGGTTGAAACAAAATAGAGACTGAAACAGGTTATACAGGACCTTGTGTAACTGGCCCCAGCCTGTTTCTCTAGCCTCACCTGTGGTTCTCCCCCAACCCCCTGTCTTAGGAACACCGCCTTATAGATTTGTCGAGTCCCATCTTTTTTCCTTTTGCCGTGGGTTTATTTATTTATTTATTGGTTAAGCCCCATCTTAAATGTTGGACCTGTGGAGACTCCTCCGCCTGTTTTGAACCATTAGATCCTACCTGCTTTGTATTTTCTTCACTGTTTTCTTTCCTGTATCACAGCATTTTTCACATTATGTTTTAATAGCTTTTCAACAGCCTCCATTTGCCTTGTTCTTTACATTATCCCTTGTGAATAGCATCGTGTCTGCCCCATTATAATAAACACAACCACAAGTGCTGAATAAATGAGAAGAGATCCTCTCCAAGGACTTGAGAGTGTCCTGGGGCAGACAGGTGTGCAGAAACTTAAAATCTTTAACTTGTACATCAGTTACACTTTCCATATGTCAGCTGCTGTTCCAAGTGCCCAGATTATCCTTATAATAACAGGCAGGTACTGTTATGATCCCTGTTTTGCAGATGAGATTAACTTGGTAAGGTGGTAGAATCAAAATAATGGATTTAGTCAGTCTAGTTCGACCTCTCCGTAACTGACTGACTGTCTTCAAGCAGGGGGTGATCACTATTAATATTAACATTGTTGCTGTGAGTGCAGTGAGTGGTATGAAGAGAAGCCCTGCTGGCGGGCTAGCTTAGGGCCAGTTCATCCAAGACCTTGTGTGCTGTGCTAAGGAGTTTTGACTCTTGTGGGCAGTGGAGAGCCCATGTGGTTTTCAAGTCAGTGACTGGTTTTGTGTTTGAAGATGACTTAAATAGCAATATAGTACCAGTGGCTAGGCAGACAAGTAGAAAAGACTGGAAAGAGTCCTGGGAACATCCCGCTGGCGTCAGGGACAATGAGAATGGAGGAGGAGGGGCAAAGCCTTCTTGCTGAATTCTAGCAACAGGCCCCTCCATCCACAGACTCACTGGAGCAGTGTGCCATGCAAGGACTGATTTACAGTCCAAGAAAGCCAAGGTCTTAGCAGGTCTTTGGACGGAGGGACACCAGACACACCTGAGGACAGGGATACCACACTGCAATGGGATTAATTAGGCACATCTCAATGTTGAGAGCCAACTTCCCACCCGCCACATTACATTTTCGCCCAGAAAATTAGAGGAAATGTCTGTGGAGTCTGACCAACCTCAGAGAAAGATCTAAAGATACACTGTTGTTCAGTCACTAAGTCGTATCCAACCCTTCGCAACCCCATGGACTGCAGCACGCCAGGCTCCCCTGTCCTTCACTATCGCCCAGAGTTTGCTCAAATTGCTGTCCATTGAGTCGGTGATACTATAACCATCTCATTCTCTGCCTACTGCTTTTGCCTTCAATCTTTCCCAGCATCAGGGTCTTTTCCAGTGAATCAGGTCTTCACATCAGGTGACCAAAGTATTGGAGCTTCAACATCAGTCCTTCCAATGAATATTCAGGGTTGATTTCCTTTAGGACTGACTGGTTTGGGGACTTCCCCAAAGAAATTATTCTGCCAAGCCTGCCAACCCTGAAGTCCACAGTCACAAACTTCACCCATGGAGAGAGTTTCTAGTAGGCATTTATGTGTCCAACTCTTACATAGGAGTGAATAGCCAAGGAACACGAGTCATTTGTGGAAAGTCTCTTAATATTACAGAGCCTAAAACAAGACAGACTAAGCAAGGAGGAAATTAATCTAGTAATATCTTCAGAAAGAAATAGTTATAAAAGATATTATACTTAGAATATTCAGGAGGAGAAATAAACATAAATGAATAATAGCAGAAATGAAAAACTCAATAGAAATGTAGTAAGTTGAGGAAATCTTCAAAAAGTATAACAGCAGGACAAAAAAAAATTTGGAAAACAGTAACGACAAAATTTGAGGAGAGCTCACAAGATTCCATAGCTGAATAGCACAAGTTCTAGACAGAAAAGGAGGAGCATGTCAATCTATGCCAAAACCAATACAGAATTGTAAAGTAAAAATTAAAAATAAATAAATAAATTTAAAAAAAAAAGAAAGAAAGAAAAGGAGGAGCAGAGATGGGGAAGTACTAAAGTAGTCCGGGAAAAATTTCCAGAACTGAAAGACTGAGTCTTTAAATCATATATGAACATATAACTGGGAGGAGAAGAAGAAAAAACAATTTTATAAAGGATGAAGAGAGCCTGAGACAGACGCTGCATTCTCACTTGCATTTATTCCCGACAATAGGGAAGTGGAACCTCACAGTCTCCACAAAGGAGAATGCATTCTGCTCTCAGCTGAGTGACTCAGGCGTCTTCAGCGCGTGTTGACGCCCAGCAGACAGACAGAAATCCCGTGTTGAAAATTAGAAGATCCACATGACAGCAGGAGTCATTTGTGTAGCGCATTATGAAATTCATGGGAGAAGGTCTGATCTCCCTGAGACTGGAGAGAGGAGAAGAAAGAGGCCTGGATGAAGAAGGAAAGTTGAGAGAATTCCAGGGGCAGGAAAACAAGAAATGCTTTGCGGAAACTCGGGTCAGGTAGCGCTTGAACAGGGAAGTTTATGTAGAGTTTAGTATCTGAGAAGAAGACTGGGTGTTTTAACCATCAGGAAGCTGTCGGTCACTTGTGAGAGACCATCTGTGGCCCCAGGCATGCTTGGGAGAGGAGGTGCACACCACGAGGACAGTGGTTTTCAACTGATCTGTGTTCTCTGTCCCTCCGAACACCAGGATCTGTCGTGGTGTCTGTGAAATGCCTCTGTCGGCATGGATCTGAACGCTCTCCCCAGAGGCAGCGTCTGGTCATCGAGCCCGGTCTGGGGCTCGGACTCGCCTCTCACCTCCCTCCTCAGAGCCCAGGCACCCGGCTCGGACTGCTCAGGGGTGTGGGAACGTGACTTTAAACACTGAGCTTTAATTGGTCTTTTATATAATTTTGACACCATATAGAGTTATCTCGCTGAATATTAAAATACTAATTTGAAAATTGTGGTCGATAAAATGCCTTTTCTAACTGTATTATTAATAACAGGTCAGACTAGCAAATGAACTGTAAATTTTTCTGATTATTCTATGGAAAGTGAAGCTGAACAAAGATCAAAGCCTTCACAGTTAACCTCCTAATTATTCAGCTCACTAGTATATTTTTTAAGATATAGAAAAACAGGGGTTCCCTTCTACATTTGCCATGACATTAACCTTTCCAAGTAGACTGACTAAACTGTAGCACAGTTACTCACTACATTGGGTAAAATACATATTTATATATACCATGGATTGCTTGCATTTTTTTTTTCCTCTTTGGGATTTTTGCTTTTTTTTTTTTCAAGGAAAGGATAGTTTCCTAATACTTAGAGGAATTGAGAAATGGAATGTTATCTGGGTATGATTTCCTTACCAGTGAGAAAAGTTTAAGCATTTTTAGTCTGGTTTGAGACAAGCATCTCCCTAATCATTGAAAGCTGTAGAGTTTAAAATATGGGTTTATATTACAGATATTGTCTAGGAGTGGGGATTGGGGTTGTCTGTGGCATTATGACAGCATACGTTTTTTAAAAAAGTGCTTTAGACCTCCTGCCAGACACACTTCTCTCTGGAGGCCCACAGAGTGAACGCGCCAGCAGCACATTTATGATTGCTTATGACTTTGTTTTTTAATTTATTGAACAAGTTTTCCTGCAGCCAAACTTATTTTTTAATTTGCTAAGAAGGGAAGTTTATTTTTCATTTCTGAATTGCTGACTTTTGTTTGTTCATGTCTGTAAAACACAAGAGTAGTATAGCCCACTGTTGTAAAATAGAATTGAGTTTTTGACTGCCAATTTTCCTGTAAATTGTCTTAAAAGTTTTTTTCTGGTTTAGCTATATTTTTTTTTTCTGTAATAAAGTGGAAAGATTTCCATTACTCGGTAGATTGTTGACAAGTAAATCATTTTTGGTATCATGTAGCATTCTTCACTTGAATATGGCACATGTCCTCTTACTTGTGTGTCGCTTTTAATGTGTGAAATGAATGATTTGATGGTTATATGGAAGGGAAATGAGTGGTGGACTAGGAGACAAGATTGATTGGCAACCACGTTTCCCTATACAAATGAGTTTTATTACAAACTAATAGCGAAACCAGAGTAACATTTAGGAGTAATCACAAACAGCCCCATTCTCTGAAATGTCTGTTTGGGTAAAAAGTATGTCAGTGTGAGCGTGAGAATTTGGGAATGGGCCTTCAACAGCACTGCGCTTCCTGGATCAGCCTGCAGAGTGAAGAAACCACTAAGATTCCATCAGAAGTATTTCTTTTAACAGCATTGTAAAAAGTTAGTTAACAGTATTGTTTGTTTTGTTCTTTAATAGTCTGTTATGGAGGGTGGTTAAAGGGCCATCTGCAGCAAACGAATGGCATCCCAGTTGTTGCAGGTCAGTGGTGACATACCCACCGTAGGAGGCTGGACTCACAAGCACGGCGGCGGGGTAACCAGAACACATGACGCTTGAACTCATGCCATCTGTGCTTTCCACCCGGGCGGTGCTACTTGATTTGTGAACCAGTTGATGAGAAAAAATCACTGTGGTATCTGAAGAAAAGTGCTTTGGGACCATCCAAGATCAGGGTTTGAGGTTTCAAATGTATTCTGTGACTTATAAGCTAAAACTTTGGGTATGAGTTCTTTGGTCTGATTATCTGTAATCAGCAGATAATATTATAAATGGACTTTATATTATAAACACAATCAAAAATGTGTTCCCTTTTAATAGCTGAAAAGTTGTTCCTTTTTAAAATGTAGCATAGTTTTAATCTTAAAATGATTTTTCTTGTCATAAATTACATATTTGCCATGATTGTTTATTCTTCCTTAATATTTCCTGTTTTCTCTTGGCTTGCAAATGGATTGTTAGTGATTTGTACTTATGTCTTGTAGTTATTTGGAAAACATACCTACTTTTAAACTATACAGATCATTACCTTTTATGCTTTCAAAAAACATGTTTGAAAATTCCTTTATCATCAAAGCCAAGACTGAAGCCGTAAGCCTAGACTCCATTATGGGCCAAATTTAGTTCACTTTTCCTTTTCTTGCCCCATTTAGTTTCCTGGCCATTATTAATTTCATCTGTTCCCCCCAAAAGTTCTAGGAAGCTTCTAGCTTCCTCTAGAATATATAACTTATACAAATTTTACTTTTGCCTTTTAGATGCCATTTTATTATCACCATTTTATTTGTTAGTTACTCTTAACTCTGTTTCACACTGTATCCAATGAACTAATCTCAGTTTTGGTTCCTCTTAGGTAATGTTTCCAAGAGGAAAGTCTAGGGTACCTCTCAGCAGTTTTTCTAGGAAGAGGAATATATTTTCTGAGACCTCATATATTATGTATCAGAATGTCTTTTGGTTACCATTCATTTTGTTGACCTGAATGACAACTTGTTTGGGAATAGTTTTTGTGTTGCAACTTTTCTTAATCTGTTGCCATTTTTGTTCTATTGTTTTCTATCCCTAGCTTCTGGAAGAGAAAGCTGAAACCATCCTTATTTGATTATTTTTAGGTTATCTGATTTTCTGATGGCTGTGTCCAAAATAATATATTGTCCTTGAAATTCAAGAACTTCCTGAGGTTCTGTCTAGGTCTGGCTCTCTTTTGAGTATTCTTGCTTGGAACAAGATGAGTCTTACATATTATCCCAGATATGTTCTCTGGGTTCCCTTTTGCCATGCATTCATGGCAAGTGTTTACATTTCATTTTTAAATCATCATTTATTTGCAGATTGAGCTTCTGCTTTCTAATCTCCGTGCTTAACTTCCTCTCTTAACACCCTCAACTTTGTTCTCTTTTCTGTGTATTCTGGTGGAATGCCTGAACTCTGCCCTTCTTCACTGGAGAAGGAAATGGCAACCCACTCTAGTACTCTTGCCTGGAAAATCCCATGGATGGAGGAGCCTGGTAAGCTACAGTCCATGGGGTCGGGAAGAGTCAGACACGACTGAGCGACTTCACTTTGACTTTTCACTTTCATGCATTGGAGAAGGAAATGCCAACCCACTCCAGTGTTCTTGCCTGGAGAATCCCAGGGACAGCAAAGCCTGGTAGGCTGCCGTCTATGGGGTTGCACAGAGTCGGACACGACTGAAGCAACTTAGCAGCAGCAGCCCTTATTCATACCTGATTTGATTTTCTCCAACGTCTGTTCAACTCATCATCACCTCCAAAGCAGGTTTAAATTATGATTATTTCTCTACTTCCTTGTAACCTCCTTTCATCCATCTCTATTCATATATTACCTGCATTCCAACTCCTTGTTTTATCTCATCCTGAGTGCTCCTTGATGCCTTTTGTTTTTATTTTCTGGAGAACTTATAAGACTTAACACTTAATAAGACAATAATTAAGTTATTATTAAAAACATTATTTTCTACATTTTTTGTGCACTCAAATAGTAAAAACAGCTGTCATTTTCTGAGTGCTTACTTTTTACCACATACTATACTAAATACTTTCCAGACTTTTTTTTCCTCATTTAATCCTTAGGACACCCTGCAAGGAGTAATTATTATCCTTATTTTACTCATGAGGAAAAAAGCATTTAAAAATATTTAAAAGTGCAAGGTCACACAAACCAAAATTAATAAATTGAAGAGTCAAAGTTTAAACCCAGGACTCTCTGGCTCCAAAGCCCATTTTCCTTACCTCACTATACTATCTTCTCTATAAATGACTGTCATAGAATTTTATTTTAATAAAATATTCAAAAGAATAACACTCCCCTTTTACTGGAGCTTTTTTTTTTCACTCCCCATTTTATCTGTCTTCCAGTTCCGATCTATGTCTTCATTCAACCTTGTAATGAGAGATGACTGCAAATGCGGGTCCTATTCCTGTCCCTACGCTCCAACTTGTGAACAGTCTGTAGGCCACTTACAGTGGTATTTGCCCCCTGGAGAGGTTGTGTAGTTGAGTAGCAAGGGCACTGGGTTTGAAATAATGAAAAACCCAGATTTGAAGCCCAGTTGTGCTAAGAGGCGGCTGTGGACAAGTTACTTAGCCCCTGTAACCATGTCAGTGTGCATGTCGGAGGAGGTGCCGCCCCAGGTGAAGTCCCTGCCACCGGCAGCACGTTGTTGGTGGGTGGCGGCCTGTGGGCCCCCCAGCCCCCGCCCAGCCGGGGCACCGCACACTCAGCGACCATGAGCCGCCCGTATCCCAGGGTGCACCGCCACACTGGCCGCCGGGCCCGCGTCCCAGGATGCACCACTGCACTGAACGCCTGGCCCGC
>NW_024070200.1:62880198-62902983 GCF_014754425.2 Oryx dammah | reverse complement strand
ACGCCTGGCCCGCGTCCCAGCATGCACCACTGCACTGAACGCCTGGCTCGGCTTGGCGACGGAGCCCAGCCTCAGGCCCGAGAGAGAAAGGTGCGGAGAGGTTGTGGCTCGGGGTCCGCGGCCTCCTGCGTGCCGGTGCCTCGCAGGCTGAGGTCTGTCCCGCTCCGGTCCCTGCACAGGCTGTGTCAGACCCTTGTGCTGACGCAGGCCGAGGCCATGCCCCGTCCGCCGGTCAGCCGTGTACCAGGCCCCCTTCCCGCGCAGGTCGAGGCCAGGTCCGGCCCCGGCCTCCACCAAGCCGCAGCCCTGCCCAGTCCTGGGCCGAGTCTCCGCTGTCTTGGTGCAGCCCGCCTACCGGCCTTGGCAAAGTCGGTTAGACTCGTCCCAGGACTCCAGTGCCAAGCGGGTTTCCCTCTTTGTCTTGCCCTCATGGGTTTTTGTGAATTGCTGGATTGGCTCCATCTTTTCACTCGGGTGACTAGGGGTCAAGCCCACATTTCTGCGGAGTTCAAGGTAAGGGAGCCTGGGAGACTGTCCAGAAGTGGACTCAAGGCGTAGACTCGATTCACAGACTGCTGTGCCCTCTGTATCCCTGGCCAGCACTTCTGAGGGGGCTTCGTTTTTCTCAGGTGAAAGTTATCCCTGTGTGACTTTAAGGAAACTCTTTAACAATGCACTTTTTTTACTCTAAAATTCAACCAAATATATCAAGGACCCAGTATGTGTTTACACCCAGTTGTGAGATCTGGGTGCTGGGACTTCAAAGATGAAATAGGCACCCATCCTATTCCTCATAGTCATAGCTTGTAGGTGTAAACGACCCTGTGATTTTTGATGTTTATTCCAGTTTTTCTTTTACCCCATCAGAAAATGGAGGGGTAAGAGAAATCATTTAAATTTAAATCAACTGAAATGGGAGGGCGGGTGGAATGGGGGGCGGGTGGAATGTGAAGTTGTAGAAAGGGTAAATTGATCCAGTTAGGTTGGTTTGCCTACTGTAAATTGTGCCTTATCTTCCATTAATTGTTCAGTAAACAAATTTAGTAGGTCCAGACCAGCATTTTTAAGATTAGAATAGTCAATAGAGTGAGTACATTATAAATAGTATGGATAAGTTCTGTTTTGTGAAACTTTGAGTTGAGCGAGCATGCTCGGTTGTGTCTGACTTTTGTGGCCCCATGGACTGTAGCCCACCAGGCTCCTCTGTCCATGGGATTTTTCAGGAGAGAATACTGGAGTGGGTTGCCATTTCCTCCTCAAGAGGATCTTCCCAACCCAGGAATCAAACCTGTGTCTCCTGAGTCTCTTGCATTACAGGCAGACTCTTTACCCACTGAACTATTGGGTAAGGTTTCAGTTATGTATATTTAATAGGTATATTTGTACTAGGTTGTAATGTAAAGTATACTTATTGTGGATTACATCTTAAAAATTGTTACAGGTTTAGATCAGGACAAATATGTTACATGTATAGAAAGTAACCTTGCAGTAATAATTTATCTTGATAACAATTATTTGCAAAGATTGAAACTATGAAAGAGTCAGATGGTATTTCTGCCCTAATTAGCTCCATATTTTATAATTACTTTACATGGTATTAGCATGGCATGTATTTGGGTATCTGATCCATCACGTTCATTGTAGATGGTTGTTGATGTGTAAGGAATGGAATGGTAAAATTGCTCCAATATATGAGATCAGTCAGTCTAGTGGTTGCTGATAATAGAAACCACAAACCATCATTGTTATTGTGAAAATATGCATGATTTATAGGTTATGTCTGTTGTTGCCATGTGTGACCATATGAAGATCTTTGCTTTACATTTTCCCTGCTAAAAATCAGTAATGAAGTTAAATAATCCGAGAGTTTTCTGGTCTGTCCTAAATATGATGTTACTTTTTCTGAAAACTTGATGCAGAGCATATCTGATGTCAAAGGGGTTTTGCTATTGAAAGATGTTTTTCTTTTCAGCTTTGATAAGAGATTTTTTAAATTTTTTAACTAAAATTTAAAGCTCTTAATGGTTGTTGTTCAGTCACTAAGTCGTGTCCAGCTCTTCGCAACCCCGTGGACTGAAGCATGCCAGGCTTCCCTGTCCTTCACTATCTCCTGGAGTTTGTTCAGGTTCTTGTCCATTCAGTCAGTGATGCTTGCTATAATAATTACTTTTACATTTTGTATTTGTGTTTATTTGTTGACTAGTTGGTTGGTTTATTTTTATTTTAAGGATTTCGATAACTTAAAGTTTGGACTATAGTTGATGAAACTAATTTCCCAGTGTATAATTTATTCTCTAATGTGTCGGTCAGACATTTAATTGTAACTGGCTAATATTTTATTTTGCACATGGACCTTGCAAACAGTTTACCATCATCAAGCAACCTGTTTTTTTTAACCGTACTTACTGGTAACTGCTATGATAGGAGTTCCACAAATGTATGAATTAATGAACATTATAACCATAAATTATTCATGTAAACATTCGGTGATACATCTTATTAGTTTTTAGCAAAACAATTTTTATACCTGATTTATTTTAAGAGGAACTAATATTTGGCAGTTTTATTCCAGAGAAATGATAAAACATCTATTTTAAAAAGAGATAAGTGAATGGAAATCATCCTGTCCTATTGGACGCTTTCAAACCACACCCAACAGTGAAACAAGTAAAGTGATATCTCAATTTCTAATTCAAAACCAGCCTAACACAAAAGAGGTTAAGAGAGCGGCGGATTGTTCTTCCTTAATTGAGATCTCAGTAGAAACCTGTGAGGGGCACTTTATAATCAGTCTGGCATGTGGTATTTTGCTCATATCCCTTTAGTCTCTTCCAAAGTGTTAGACTCCAGCACTCACTGTGTAGTTCAGTTGATCTGTTAATAGAGCAAATGACTGCTAACATTCAGGGAGTGTGCTTGCTTTTTCTAGCAACAGCCAAAGTTTGAGATCCTTAAGTAACTAGAAAGCAGGGACCATCACTGCCTTGTTCACTGTGATTTCCTATTTTCAGGCACATAGAAGGTGCTCAATAAATAATTGTTGAAGTAATGAAAATACCATGGAAGGAGGAAGAGCAGCAACAGAAGGTACATACAGCTTAAAACATAGGAGGAAAGCGTATTATCAGATCCTTAACTAGTATTTACTGAGGGTCTCCTATGAACCTAGTAGTGTTTCTGGGTGAGATCTGGGCTCACGGGCTGTTTACAGCCTAAGGGAGACAAGGAATATACTGATCAATTTGAGTTACAAGAGGATTTTTGTGCTGTACTATTAAAGAATGGGACTGCACACAAAATGGGCCTGATGGTGTGACTTGGATGATAAATGTAAAGAGAAAGGTTGATTGAAGTTGCTTTGAGAGGCACAGTTTCCCAGAGGAAATGGGTGGGGCTTGGATGAGGAGGGATGGCAGGCAGGGCATGAGCATAGCCACTGGCTCACCCCAAGGGGAGACTGGCATTGGGAGACGGTGAGGAGCAAAGTGGGATAGGCTGCCTGGGGGTCATATTTTGGAGGAGAGGCTAGGAAATAGATGGTCATGGAAGTTAGATTTCATGTAACCAGCATAAAGAAGCCGTAAGTTCTGGAGCAAGGAAGTATTTTGTTGCAGGCTGTGTTTTTAGAGTGCTCTGGAGGAGGAGGGCAGCTTTCCCTCAGAGACTAGACGGAGACAGGACACAGACCCCAGGACTAGAATTTCAGTACTACTTTCAGTCACACCACAGTGTTCTGGTCACCGTGGATGCTTTGGTGGCACAAAAGCAACCAATGAGGGGAAATGCATTTGTCCTAGAACTTCATTTTAGGAGGGTCTGGAAATGACCACACCTGTTCAACAGCCACAAACCCACACATGCTCAGTCTCTGCCTCAGCCTGGTCTGTATTTCTAATGCCCTGTGGAGTAACAAAGTCAAATAAGGAGAGAGAAGTGTGAGTTCTTATTCTTGGGAATGAATCTTAGTTGCTGTCATCATGAAATTTAGTCCAGCTTGTTTTTCATCAAGGACTCTATCCTGCCTTTTAAAAACTTGCTCCCAAGAATTCACAAGCTGAAGAGAGGTGCCCATCCTTGGTGGTCTCAGGTTGCCAAGCACATCTTCTCTTGCTTCTTTGTTGGCACATGGTGTGTAGTGTATGGGATAAGAGGGAGAAGGCGAGTGAGAGGGAAAAGATAGACAAGGAGCTCATTGAGCTCAGGGGTCTTGCCTTCATCTTTCTCTTTCAGGCAACTTATACAATACATGTATTGAATGAATGATGACCGGATAGATAAGGGGAATTTTGTTTTCTGATTGTATGGTATAAATAACATGGTGTCAGTGGCCCAGATATTTATTCAAACACTCATCTCCTTCCTACCTCCTCTTTCTTCACACCTGTTTAGTGCTGGTGCAACTCATCAGTCCGGTTCAGTTCAGTCACTGAGTCGTGTCCAACTCTTTGCGACCCCATGAATCGCAGCACGCCAGGCCTCCCTGTCCATCACCAATGCCTGGAGTTCACTCAGACTCACATCCATCGAGTCAGTGATGCCATCCAGCCATCTCATCCTCTGTCATCCCCTTTTCCTCCTGCCCTCAATCCCTCCCAGCATCAGAGTCTTTTCCAATGAGTCAACTCTTCGCATGAGGTGGCCAAAGTACTGGAGTTTCAGCTTTAGCATCATTCCTTCCAAAGAACACCCAGGGCTGATCTCCTTTAGAATGGACTGGTTGTATCTCCTTGCAGTCCAAGGGACTCTCAAGAGTCTTCTCCAACACCACAGTTCAAAAGCATCAATTCTTCAGTGCTCAGCTTTCTTCACAGTCCAATTCTCACATCCATAAATGACCACTGGAAAAACCATAGCCTTGACTAGATGGACTTTTGTTAGCAAAGTAATATCTCTGCTTTTGAATATTCTATTTAGGTTGGTCATAACTTTCCTTCCAAGGAAAGTCGTTTAATTTCATGGCTGCAGTCACCATCTGCAGTGATTTTGGAGCCCCACAAAATAAAGTCTGACACTGTTTCCACTGTTGCCCCATCTATCTGCTATGAAGTGATGGGAGAAGATGCCATGATCTTAGTTTTCTGAATGTTGAGCTTTAAGCCAACTTACTGACTCTCCTCTTTCACTTTCATCAAGAGGCTTTTTAGTTCCTCTTCACTTTCTGCCATAAGGGTGGTGTCATCTGCATATCTGAGGTTATTGATATTTCTCCCGGTAATCTTGATTCCAGCTTGTGTTTCTTCCAGCCCCGCATTTCTTATGATGTACTCTGCATAGAAGTTAAATAAGGAGGGTAACAGTATACAGCCTTGATGTACTCCTTTTCCTATTTGGAACCAGTCTGTTGTTCCATGTCCAGTTCTAACTGTTGCTTCTTGACCTGCATATAGGTTTCTCAAGAGGCAGGTCAGGTGGTCTGGTATTCCCATCTCTTTCAGAATTTTCCACAGTTTATTGTGGTTCACACAGTCAAAGGCTTTGGCATAGTCAATAAAGCAGAAATAGATGTTTTTCTGGAACTCTCTTGCTTTTTCCATGATCCAGCGGATGTTGGCAATTTGATTTCTGGTTCCTCTGCCTTTTCTAAAACCAGCTTGAACATCTAGAAGTTGACGGTTCATGTACTGCTGAAGCCTGGCTTGCAGAATTTTGACATTAATTTACTAGCGTGTGAGATGAGTGTAATTGTGCGGTAGTTTGAGCATTCTTTGGTATTGCCTTTCTTTGGGATTGGAATGAAAACTGACCTTTTCTAGTCCTGTGGCCACTGCTGAGTTTTCCAAATTTGCTGGCATATTGAGTGCAGCACTTTCACAGCATCATCTTTCAGGATTTGAAATAGCTCAACTGGAATTCCATCACCTCCACTAGCTTTGTTCATAGTGATGCTTTCTAAGGCCCACTTGACTTCACATTCCAGGATGTCTGGTTCTAGGTGAGTGATCACATCGTCGTGATTATCTGAAGCTCTTTTTTGTACAGTTCTTCTGTGTATTCTTGCCACCTCTTCTTAATATCTTCTGCTTCTGTTAGATCCATACCATTTCTGTCCTTTATTGAGCCCATCTTTACACGAAATGTTCCCTTGGTATCTCTAATTTTCTTGAAGAGATCTCTAGTCTTTCCCATTCTGTTGTTTCCCTCTATTTCTTTGCATTGATTGCTGCGAAGCTTTCTTATCTCTCCTTGCTATTCCTTTGAACTCTGCATTCAGATGCTTATGTCTTTCCTTTTCTCCTTTGCTTTTCACCTCTCTTCTTTCCAAAGCTATTTGTAAGGCCTCCTCAGACAGCCATTTTGCTTTTTTGCATTTCTTTTCCATGGGGATGGTCTCGATCCCTGTCTCCTGTACAATGAGTGAACCTCCGTCCACAGTTCATCAGGCTTTCTTGTCTGTCAGACCTAGTCCCTTAAATCTATTTCTAATTTCCACTGTATAATCATAAGGGATTTGATTTAGGTCATACCTAAATGGTCTAGTGGTTTTCCCCACTTTCTTCAATTTAAGTCTGCATTTGGCAATAAGGAGTTCATGATCTGAGCCACAGTCAGCTCCCAGTCTTGTTTTTGCTGACTGTATAGAGCTTCTCCATCTTTGGCTGCAAAGAATATAATCAATCTGATTTTGGTGTTGACCATCTGGTGATGTCCATGTGTGGAGTCTTCTCTTGTGTTGTTGGAAGAGGGTGTTTGCTATGACCAGTGCATTCTCTTGGCAAAACTCTATTAGCCTTTGCCCTGCTTCATTCCGTACTCCAAGGCCAAATTTGCCTGTTACTCCAGGTGTTTCTTAACTTCCTACTTTTGCATTCCAGTCCCCCATAATGAAAAGGACATCTTTTTTGGGTGTTAGTTCTAGAAGATCTTATAGGTCTTCATAGAACCATTCAGCTTCAGCTTCTTGAGCGTTATTAGTTGGGGCATAGGCTTGGATTACCATGATATTGAATGGTTTGCCTTGGAAATGAACAGAGATCATTCTGTCGTTTTTGAGATTGCATCCAAGTACTGCATTTCAGACTCTTTTGTTGACCATGATGGCTACTCCATTTCTTCTAAGGGATTCCTGCCCACAGTAGTACATATAATGGTCATCTGAGTTAAATTCACCCATTCCAGTCCATTTTAGTTCACTGATTCCTAGAATGTCAACGTTCACTCTTGCCATCTCCTGTTTGACCACTTCCAATTTGCCTTGATTCATGGACCTGACATTCCAGGTTCCTATACAATATTGCTCTTTACAGCATCGGACCTTGCTTCTATCAGCAGTTACATCCACAACTGGGTATTGTTTTTGCTTTGGCTCCATCTCTTCATTCTTTCTGAAGTTATTCCTCCACTGATCTCCAGTAGCATATTGCGCACCTACTGACCTGGGGAGTTCCTCTTTCAGTATCCTATGATTTTGCCTTTTCATAGTGTTCATGGGGTTCTCAAGGCAAGAAAACTGAAGTGGTTTGCCATTCCCTTCTCCAGTGGACTACATTCTGTCAGACCTCTCCACCATGACCCTCCTGTCGTGGATGGCCCCCCACGGCATGGCTTAGTTTCATTGAGTTAGACAAGGCTGTGGTCCATGTGATCAGAATGGCTAGTTTTGTGTGATTATGGTTTCAGTGTGTCTGCCCTGTCTCTGATGCCCTCTCTCAACACCTACCATCTTACTTGGGTTTCTCTAAGTCTATGTGTAAAAAATAAAGTCTATTAGGAATAAACATAGGAATAAAGCATATAGATTGAATATATTAATAGTATTTGTTATTATAATCATAGCTAAAATCTATGAAGTGCTTACTATGTGTCAGGTATTGTCCTAAGAGCTTTGATGGATATTAACTAATTTAATGTTTTCCTTACTCTGTAAGGTATTGCTGTTATCTTCCCCATTTTGCAGCTGAGACACCTGAGGAACTGAGACTTAAGTGACTTGTCTGGAGTCACACAGTCAGTAAGAGTAAGATCACACAATGAGCACGAAGAGGCACTGGGTTCAGCCGCAAAATCTTTCTGGAGAAGACGAGCTGAGATGTGGCCTGCCCCATCACCAAGGCAGAGACTGTCTGGTTGGCCCTCACCAGGGCTGGTAAACAAGGCTGTGGAGAGCCTGCTCACATAGCCAGATAACTGTTTCTTGAAAGAGATTCTCTCCTTTGAGGAGAAAAGCAGATAAACTCTATTAAACTTATATTTTCTTCTCTAGAAAATTAAGGTTTGGTCTCAAATATAAGACGCAGCTTAGAATATCAGAAGCTGCCCTGCTTCCCTTTCCTCCACGTCCATACCATGTACAGCTGGGTGCCTTCTGGTCCTTGCTAGTGGAGCTCTGGCCCCATATCTAGGGATCTGCTTCCCACTAGGGCCTACAGGCCGTTTTCCTGTGTCCTGCTTCCTCTGTGCTCCTCCTCTGAGTTCTCAAGTAGTCCTCCCAAGTCCTGATTGGATTTACCTGCTTCTATCCCCTGCCCCTCTTTTACACTGTGAACTATTCTTTACACTCTTTCTTACTTCAGTAACATCTAGTGACAAGATTGCTCTGTGTATAAAAACTCATCCATTTTGTAA
Source organism: Oryx dammah (assembly GCF_014754425.2). Classification (NCBI taxonomy): domain Eukaryota; kingdom Metazoa; phylum Chordata; class Mammalia; order Artiodactyla; family Bovidae; genus Oryx; species Oryx dammah. The sequence goes on along the minus strand of NW_024070200.1, from coordinate 62,894,421 downwards.
CACATGTCTTATTACTCCCCTCAAAATCTCTCCACTCTTATCAGGCTTAATTGATTACATTTTATTGTCAGAGATAATATTCACTTTTTAAAATGTAGTGAATCATTAATATTTTAATAAATGATTTAATATATATTAATGGGGATTCAAATATATAAAACTGATTTAATGTCTTAAGTCCTGAAGTTTTCTAATAAAATGAAACAGTATTTCCTGGAAGTGACACCCACACATGCATCTTGCTCTATCATGCTTCCTTTGCATTCTCTGTTTTCTGTTAGCAGTGAACTGATACATTTATCATGAGGCACAAGTGAGAAAGAGAAAAAAAAAGGGGAAAGCAAAGCATTACCTTAGGAGTCCTGGAAGGAACATGTTTGTGTTCATTTTCCTCAGAGGAACTCAGGCTAACAACTCCGCCAAGTCACAACCAGCAAACCTCCAGAATTCCTCGCTTCTGTCCCTCTAGCCGCTCTCCTCTGTTGTACAGGTTTTTCATCTGTCTCTAAAAGAGGAACTATACCTTGTCCTCGACTCAAGAAATATAGCAGATGTGAGATTCTTTTGATAATAGAGAAGCTATGAGCTATGTATATATACTTTATTTTTGATTTGTACATATATCTTATCAGTAGATGACATATATTTAGTTGTACAATTGACAAACAAACGTGGTCCTACAGTACTATTTTGGCTTATTTAATTCTGAGAAAGGGAAGCCAGAGTAGAGTTCAGAAGTATCCTTTTCCCCAGATATCTGCAGAGTGAAACTGAGTTTTGGTTGCCCACAAGTTGGGGTGTTCACTATTGACATGTATTGAACAGCTCAGCACGGTGCTAAGCTCCAGGGATATAAGGATGTGTGCGGCATACTCCAGAGGAATTCCCAATGTAGTGGGGACTGCAAGCATGCTCGGTCGAGTCCAGCTCTCTTGCAACCCCACAGATTGTAGTCTGCCAGGCTCCTCTGTCCATGGGATTATTCCAGCAAGAATACTGGAGTGGATTGCTATGTCTTCCTTCCAAGACATAGGGGATCTTCCCAACCCAGGGACCCAACCTGTATCTCCTGTGTCTCTTGTATTGAAGGCAGATTCTTTACCTTTGAGCCACTAGGGAAGCCCGTGTAGTGGGGAAGCAGATATAAAACCAGCTAAGTTGTAATAGTAGAGTGCTGTAATAGCGTTATAAACACACAACAGGGTGGGCTGAGAGCCGTGGGACTTGGCAGGGGAGTCAGACTTCCATCAGGCAAGAGAGAGCAGAAAGCAGCCAATGGATAGGCATGGATGTTGCCTGCTTCTGTTGCCTGGAAAGCAGTGGGAAAGGGCAAGAGGAGATTCTAAAGGACTGGTTATCTTCTGTGACAAATCTAGACAGAGTATTAAAAAGCAGAGACATCACTTTGCTAACAAAGGTTCATATAGTCAAAGCTCTGGTTTTTCCAGTAATCATGTACAAATGTGAGAGTTGGACCATAAAGAAGGCTGAGCACTGAAAAATTGATGCTTTCAAATTGTGGTGCGAGAGAAGACTCTGAGAGTCCCTTGGACTGCAAGGAGATCCAACTAGTCCATCCTAAAGGAAATCAGTCCTGAATATTCATTGGAAGGACTGATGCTGAAGCTCCAGTACTTTGGCCACCTGATGCAAAGAGCCAACTCATTGGAAGAGATCCTGATTCTGGGGGAGATTGAGGGCAAGAGGAGAAGGGGGCAACAGTGGATGAGATAGTTGGAAGACATCACCTACTCAATGGACATGAGTTTGAGCAAACTCCAGGAGACAGTGAAGGGCAGGGAAGCATGGTGTGCTGCAATTCATAGGGTTGCAAAGAGTCAGAGACAGCTTAGCGACTGAACAACAGACTAGAAATGTACAGTGTCAGGTAATTCTGCATAGTCTCCTGGCAAGATCTGGTAAGATACGAACCACAGTCTGTGCATTCACTGCCCACTCTGCTGACAGATCACTGCCTGCCAAATGAGCTTTAAAATTTATGAACCCTTTCATAGAAAAAATCTGAGAAGAGAAAACCAGACTAGGAGAATTGCATAAGCAAGTGTTGAGTGAAAGGGCCTTGACCCGTTTTCCTTCTTTGAACTAAATTCATTAGGGAAATTTGAGAAACTGTAAAGTTTCAGAGAACTTCAAACTGGCATTTTCCCCTTCTCTGCCACTAGTCAACTTTTATTTTGCTGTCAGCTATTAAGCTGACAGAAGAAAGCTGTCTTTCAGCGGTTGGAGTCAGCCAATGAGGAGAGCTTCAAACCAGGCTTTCAGGGAGGCAGCACTGCCCAGACCTCTTGGGAGGCAAGGTTTGGCTTATGAGACGGACAGGAATCAACTTGTTGAAGGTTTTTTACTTGTCAGAGCACCTTTAAATAATCCACGGTTGCAGCTGTTTCATCTTCAGACAAAGGAAAGTGAAAATGGTCCCAAAAGGTGTAACATCTCAAGTTCTGTAAAATGAGGGACACCTGCCTTTAAAATGGAAGCATCTGAAGCAGGCAAACAATGTTTATATCGTGCTACTAAGTTTGTTTTTCCTTGTCTGTGATGATTATTCTTTGAGACACAAAACAAAGCGAATCACATCTAACTATTCTAAAAAAAAAAAAAGATGACCTGATTTTTGGGGTCATTTTATGGTTCAGAAAGGGGATTTTTTTCAATTGCTAGGAAACAGGTGGAAAAATTGCATTTCTAAGAGTGATGCTCCTTAGTTACTGAGTTTTGTGGTGTGGTAGTGATTTAGCTAGTAAAATCCATGCCCACATTTCAGGCTTCTGGAGAGTAATACACTGTCAGACCAGCTCAGAGGACTGTGCCGGGCTGTCAGCAGTGTTTCGGGTGTCTCTCCGCCACTAAACCCTTTCCTTTTAATACAAAGAACAAGACTACCCTGAGTAGTAGTTGACGAATGACTGTGGGCACCGAAACGCAATCACAGTGAAGCAACTGATGCGTTTGTGATTCACTGTCTCAATGGATTCCACTTTTCTCCTCTCCAAGTGGTGAAACAGGAAACAGCATCGCATCAGGAAGAACCTGAAGGTGTCCTCCAGGAGCAGTGCCCCCACGTCACTCATTGCCCTCAGTCAGAAATCTTGACCTGCAACTTTAGAGGGTGGGTCTCTGAAAGAATGTCAGAGCTTACACAGCAGTGAGGTGTGTTCCTCTCTGATGAGAACGAAGCTGGCTGGAGCACTGAGAGTCTGGCTCTGACTGCTTTCACAAGCCAGGGGCCTCGTTGTGCACTGAAGTTTCAGAAAGGTAGGCACCATCTTATGGATGTTGTTGTTATTTGAGCACCTTCAAAACCAAGTTGGCCTTCACTCTGTGTATGTGTGTGTGCATGAGAGAGAGAGAGAGAGAGATGATCAAAATGTTTGTTTTTTTGGCCTGATGCAGGAGAGAGACAGAAAACAGAAGTTCAAAGCCATTTGCTTGATATGTTTTTAGTAATGAAGAGTAAATGGTGAATTCAAACTTCTACTTGTAACCTGTATTACTTGCTCTTGGCAAGTTTAAACTGTTTCATTGAAGACACAGGAAGAATTGTTCAGAGAGTGAAATCACGTGAGGCCGAACGCTCCGTCAGTGTAGCTTGATTTATTTGGAAAGCCTTGACTCAAGCTGAAATGAAAAGGGTGCCCATGGATCTCCAGGCAGCATGAAAAAGGCCATTTCAGACTACTTAAGAATGTCATAAATTTGGAACAAGGCAGAACTTGCTCATCTCACAGTGACAGGCTTTTTTAAGCTTGTTCCATCTTGAGGGAGATAATGTCATGTCCAGAAGACATTAGCTGATTAATTCTAAAACTTCCAGCTTTGTGCAGAAAAACAAAAGCAAAACTTTATTTTTTTCTAACCCATGTTTAGTGAGGGTATTCTTTTAAGCAATTTTATTTCCTGAAAAGCCTTATACAGAGCAAGGGAAAGAAATTTGGGGAACTTACCGGATGATGATTCATTCATTAATCTGTAATATACAAGGTCTTTCTCCACTACAAGTGAGGGTTCAGACTTTACACAACACCTTTCATTTCTCTCGGGTTTCCACTTAAAATTTCATCAGTAAAATCCTGGACAAAGGGACAAATTCTTGAAGAGGAAAATAGATACAGATAATAATTGTATAGTCTTCCCATTAAAAAATTTCTGTCATTTCTAAAAGCAATCACATTCATTTACATAAGTTTGAAGATAATTCTGGATTTAGTAGTAAACTGCACTAATTGAGTCCTTATTGTGTATTTATGCATTTCACATTTAATTCAATGAGACAAGACTCATGCCATTTTCAGATAAGGAAATTTAGTCTCAGTGAGATTTATAGCAGCGTAGTAGGGAAGTGAGAGAGCCAGAACTCTGTTGCCTTTCTGCACACAGAATATATGTATGATTGGAGCCCTCTGTGTTCCTATCCTTTTCCATCAGCCCTTTATGAGTCCTTGTCACATGGAGGAGTTTCTGAATCCATAATAATATGCAAATTTTGATTTCTGATAGAGCAAAAGACCAAGCGTCAATCTATATTTGCTTCTGCTTGGGGAGTGAAGTCATGATGAAGTTGACTGAACATGGGCTAGACAGACCTAGATTTGAATCCCTGCTATGTGACCTAGGCAAGTTAGTGAAATTCTTCAAAGCTCAATTTCCTTATTTATAAGCTAATTATAATAATGTCCATCTCATAGCCTTGATATAAGGACTAGAGAGACAAATAGTGAAAGTGCCATCTGCATGATTGAAAAATGGTAGACTTTCGATCAATAATAATCATCATTTCTCCAGTAACTTGTTGATGCTTTGACATGCTGGATATCAGCAGTGACAACAGAGGCAAGACCCTTCCTTCACGGAGCTAACTGGTGCTTATTTATTATATCATCATGTGACTGACTTTCTGTGAAAATTATGATTATTGAGACCCTTTATGGTGGATACAGTCTGGCTTTGACATAGCCTCTGAAGCAGGGTAATGAAAGTCCTGTGCCAAGATTCCCCTAAAATATAGTAAAATCCAGCAAAAAGCAAGAACATCAGATACTTCTTTTATAAAAGTCAGTCTGTTTTGCTAATCATTTCAGAGTTAGAGGTCAGGAAGGATGTGCTTTTATGCAAACATTTACACACGTGCGCACACACACACACAGAATTCATCTGAGTTTTCCTGGGCCCACAAAGCCATAGCAGAGCTTTCCTGACAGGATAGGTGTGGGAGGAGGGTCTGGCTCCAAGAACTCATGGAACAGAGTGTAGTGTGGCAGCCATTCATTTGCTTTAGGTCCTAGGCCATCTACTCAAGAGCCCTGGGCTTTCCAGGGCTTTCCCAGTGTGAATTTAGGGACAAAGCTTGAACTGGAGATAATATACAGTTATAAAGACAAAATTGGGGGCAAGAGCAACTTACTTACCAGCTAAAAGCCTGGAGTTAAGTAGGCCGGTTGGCATCAAGAATGGTATTTTGGCATCTGTCCCTAACTTTGAATCCCAATAAACTGCAGATCATATCAGAGAGATATGAGAGGGACACAGGGAAGCTCCCTCTGGAATCCAATGCAACTGTATTCTTCCTTTTCCTGGCAACACCTGCATACCCAATACCACTGATCTTGTTGGTTTAATACACCCTGAGTTTTTTTTATGTAGTTGGTAGACCCAGAATGACAACCCAGACCAGAGAGTTGGCACTATGAAAGAAGGCTTTCTAAAGTGGCAAGACTGACTTTTGTAAGCCCATTGCAACAATCAGTCTCATCATTTTATGGGTCATGTTGCCTTAAGATTGTGTCTTGTAGCAAGGATTTTAAAGGATGAAAATATAAACTAAGTTAAAAGCCTAATTAAGTTAAGACTTAGGTAATAAACCCTCAAACAGCAGGTAGATGGAGAGATTAAGAATCTTTTACCTTATATAAAACTATAATAGCCTGAATTCTCTCCAGGGATTTCTGTGAATGGGGGACAGATGTTTGATTGTAAGTGGACTGCAGCAATCACTGTGTTTTAAAACAGTTAAATTATTTTGAAATTTCATTATTATCAGACCTTAAACTCTGCAGAAACCCACTAACAAATGGAAGGGAGCTGTGTAAGAGGGGATGTGACCTTGGGATACATTTCTCCTTTCCCAGGTAGGAGGGTTTAGAATTTCCCAGGCAGTGAGAGAGTGAGAATTTCCCAGGCTGCTCAAATAGAAAATGTTTTGGTTCACTTTAAAAATCATTTTCTTTTTTTTTTGAAATATAAATTTATTTATTTTAGTTGGAGGTTAATTACTTTACAATATTGTATTGTAAAAACCATTTTATCTGTATTTATTTGTTTATTTTTTTGCCCACGTGGTCTCTGGCAAGTCTTTGGAGAGCAGTTGTGTAGTGTTCTAAGGAGTGTGAGCTGAGCTGGCCAGAGACCTGATGTGTAGCTGGCATTTAGTGTACAGAAACTCCAGCTCAGTGAGAAGGTTCCCCTTTTCCCTTGAATTATATCTTCAGGAAATACCAGGAAACTGAGATGCTTAACCAGAATTTCCAAATCCCTCTGCTTAGGATTGGTATACACAAACATACCCCACACAGACACACACACACATGCACACGCATGACATAGACACAGACACACACATATCCACACACATTCATGTGCATAATATAAAAACAAAATTAAAAGATACATTGTGTGTGCAGCAAAAGTTTAGCTCTCATGTCATAGAGTGCAAAAAATTGGGCCTTCTGCCCTCTGAAACGTGCTGTGTGGTCACTGGGCCTGGAGAAAGGAGAAATGGAAGCAGTTTTCTAGCTTTTTAAAAAACTGAGATATAATTTACATATTCGTTTCAGATGTTGTTACATAATAATTTAATAGTTGTATATATTGTGAAATAATTACCAAATACAATTCTCATTAATGGGAAAACTGTAAAATTCACAGCTAATACATATATGTAGGTTATTTGAAAAGATAAAATATTACATTGAGGGATTAGAAATCATTTTTGCTTACATTTCCATATTCTAAAATGAAGTAATTAGGAAGGGAAAATCATATGGCACAATCCACTTGTTCTTTATAAAGTCCTTATGTTTAAAAACAAAGCCCATTTCTTTTATTTGGTTTCATTGGCCAGACATACTTTAGCAGATAGTCAGTAAATACTCACTGGTTAGACTGACAGGCGGAACAATAATTATTTCAAGATTCAAGCAAAAATTCTAAGAGCCTTTTCTTTAATAATAAAGATTACTTAACATCATTTAATAACTAAATTGGCTTCAATTTCTTCCCCTCAATTTTTTGTTTTCTTGCTTGACATCTGATTAAAACTTTAAAACTGTGAAACACGCTGAACAAATCTCAAACTGTGCCGATGAGCAGTTTTCATGTGTGATGTTCCCATCACAGGCTCACTGTTACTTCTGACCTTGGGTCAGCATTACAGACTTGTAATGAGCTCCTCCTGTTCCATTAGCTTGGCTTTCCCTTGCTTGTTTCCAGTATATCTGCTTTCTGTGAATTCTGGTCTACAACCACCTGTGGAAGAGAAAAACTTCAGAACTTTGCTAGATGATGACTGTAAAATAATATTCAGGTTGGATTTTCCTAAGTAATTTTTTCACAGGTTACATTTTAGCAGTGGTTTTCAAACCTTTTTTTTTGTTTGTTTGTTTTTGATGATCACTGATGGTAAATACTTTCGGATCTCCACTTAGAATGCACACACACATTAATTGGAAAAAGTTTCCGAAACAGTATTTGATACGTATTGATGTTTTCTCTTCTGTTCAGTTCCACTGCATAACCTTTCTGGCCTGACCTAGTAATTTTGTAGCTGATGCATGTATCACTCATGTCTGACTCTTTGCCACCCTATGGACTGTAGCCTGCCTGGTTCCTCTGTCCATGGGATTCTCCAGGCAAGAATACTGGAGTGGGTTGCCATGCCCTCCTCAAAGGAATCTTCCCAGCCCAGGGATCAAACCTGAGTCTCCTGTGTCTCCTGCGTTGCAGGCAGATTCTTTACCACTGAGCCACCAGGGAAGCCTTTGTAGCTGGTAGTGGTTCTCAATACTAGCTGAAAGGAAGACTTAACTAGGGAATTTGAAATATATATGTTAAGGTCAAAATCACACTAGACCTATGAAAAAGACTAGAAATTCCAAAAATAGACCTCTGCTTTACATATCAGACACAATACATTAACTCCAATACATAGTGGACCCTTGATTTATAACATTATAGATACTATAAGGAAAGAATGACCATTTGAATATCTATATGGACAAAATCTTGTTTCTAAACTCAAAATGTATAAAGATCTAAGTGTTAATATGGATCTGTGCTCTTCAGTACAGTAGGAATTGAATATCATGATTATTTTGTTTACTTTCCGAGTATCTTTTTCTTTTTGTTCAACTTTAAGACGTTTATTCACCAGTGTGATGACACGGGGAAATTTGGAATCCCCTCTTACAGCACGTGGAACCAGCAACCTGCCCGTGGGTCAGCCCGGCCCCAGTTCCACCACTTTTCTCTAGGTTTCCGAGTGCTCCTGCTTTACAGAATCAGGTTACTGTATGGTTTAGCAGAAAAAAAAATTGAGGAAATACTCAATAAATTTTAGTTTAGAGAGGAAGGAATTTTAAAAAGGCTTAGAAACCTGTAGATTCCCACCTCATGATCAACAGAGTTGAACTGGCACATGTTGGAGCTTCCCCAGCAAGAGAAAAGGAGTTGGCACTGTACCTGGTAGCACTGACTTGGGACCTTGGTATGTGTCAGCGCGGTATTTTCTTTGATTCATAGCAGCTAATGGCAGAAATCAAAGAGACAAAGGAAAATCATATAAATATATATTAGAAAGAAATTTAAGGATGCCCTTTTCAAAAATATATATATTTGAGAAGTGTAGAAACCTAGGGAAATTTTTATTTTTAAATAATATGTTCCATTTTCATACAGTATACCCAGGATGTTTTTCCCTCCAGGTGCTTTTGCAGGCAAAAGATCCGTAAATTTAAAGCCATGGTTTTAATCATTAATTCTCCCAAAAGTATAATTAATAGATGAGATATTTCCCCTGTATTCTAGACTTTGCAAATACTCCCCATGTCTCTCTTTGACTACGTCTCTCTGTCTCTGTCTTTCCCCCTATCTTCTTAAAACCTGGGTGTTACATGCATTTTTTTTTCATTAAGGGACTTCTTGCATTAGATAGATCTGGACAGGAATGACTAGTTCTCTTCAGTTTTGAGATCTTACAAGTTGTTTTCTTTGGATGAGTAAGTAGCAAGAGCTGGTGGCCACAGACAGTGAAGTTGCCCTGCTGAGGAAGGGACACGACCCATCCCTTTTGCGCAAAGGAGGAAACAGTGACTATGCCAGCAGGTGCCCAGTTTCCCAATCTCCTGCCAGCACTACTTGCTAGGGGCAAATCTCCCTTTCTATTGTTCTTTTTTAATGATTTCTGAGTCAAGAAAGCTGCTGGGAACGTGTAATTGAGGTTATTTTTCTGCATTTCTTCACTGCATCCCTGTCCTGTGCTATAGGCCGTCACACCCACACGTGCCACCCTTATCTGAAGAGTATGGGAATCTTTGTCATCTTGTTCTTTTCCAAGGGATGCTTCCTTCTTCAGAGGCAGCAGAAAATATTTCATAAGCAAATATTTTAAATATTAAAATTGGGGGCTTGCTTCATCATGTTGCCCCAATAACACCAAAGTGAAAGTCGCTTAGTCAAGTCTGACTCTTTGCGACCCCATAGATTATAGCCTGCCAGGCTCCTCTGTCCTCAGAATTCTCCAGGCCAGAATACTGGAGTAGATAGCTATTCCCTTCTCCAGGGGGATCTTCCCAACCCAGGGATCAAACCCAGGTCTTCTGCATTGCAGGCAGATTCTTGACCATCTGAGCCACCAGGGAAGCCTTCCCTGGTGAGCCACTAAGTCCTTCCCTAAAAGTAACTTGCCTCCTCTTTATCAGTGAGTAAGACAGATGTTCCAAATTCCTTCCTTTAAAAAAAATTGTTTATTTTTGGCTGCGGTGGGTCTTCGTTGCTCCACACAGGTTTTCTCTGGTTGCGGTGTTCGGGCTTCTCGTTGCCGTGTCCGGGCTTTCTCTCATTGCAGAGCAGGACTCTGTGGCCTGCAGGCTTCAGTAGTTGTGGCACATGGGCTTAGTTGCTCCTTGGTATGTAGGGTCTTCCTGGACCAAGGATCGAACAAGTATCCCCTGCATCGCACTGCATTGCAGGATGGATTCTTAACCATTGGACCACCTGGGAAATCCCCAAATTCCATCTTGATCAAGACGTGGCTGTGCACCCTTCTATAGGTTTCACTCTCTGTCATAGAAGATTCCTTTGTTGATACTGCACGGGACAAGGACCATGATGTAAGAAATCCTGCTGACGCTGAGAAAATGAATTACCTACCCTGTCAAGGAAATGAATTATCCCTCAGAAAAGCATTTCCCAACTAACACTTGGTCGAGTAACCTCAATACCGATCAAGGTATTGTAGGAAATCGACGAACGATGGCTGGCTGTGGTGCCACCTGAAAGTCCAAAATACTGTTGAGGTGGAAATGTAAACAGTGACCACAGTACCAGCACCTGCAGTTTACTGGGCACTTACTATATATCAAGCATTATGCAGAGTGGTTTAGACACACGGCCTCGTTAATCCTGACCTAGATTTTACAGACATAAAAATTGTTATACCTGTTTTACAGATGAGATCATATAGCTTTAAAGGGGTGAGGATGTGTGTTCAGATTCCCAAACACTTATTCTTGACAGGCCAGTAGGCCTTGGGTTCCTACACATCCTGTCCTGAAATTCTGTCCCAGTGTGTTGTGTGTGGGGAGGTTTGGGCATCCCCCTTGTGATCTTTGGGGAGGTTGGCACCAGGTGACGCTGCACAGTACAGCCTCTTCAGGGCTTGTCTCCAGGCTGTCTGTTTAGCACAGTTTGTGTCTGTTGTGTGGGCTTCTTTTACTGGAAGAAAAATATGAAATGAGTTATCTTTTCTCAGTAGCGAGAGATGTGCACTTCATGGCAGGAAGGCAGCTAGGAAGGACAGGAGGTGTCCCATTCCTTGCCCTTGGAAAATCTTTTTAAACTTACCATTTATTTAATCTTATTATTTAAGATTTAAGGATTCTTGCCGCTACCCAATATGGTCGAGATAATAAGATAGTATCATTATATAACATTGGTTCTGTACTTCACTGTATTCAGGTATTTTTACATGCCTAATCACTCGTAATCCACAACAGGTCCTTGTAGAATTAGCCCCATTTAATGGTAATTCAGATGAAGATTCAGAGAGGCTGAGCTGTCCAAGACCATTTAGCTATTAAACGACAGAGTGAACCCAGGCCATCTGACCCTAGGTCCAAGGTTCTTTCTTTTCAACCATTTGAAAGGCAGTGAGCTGCTTGAGGTGGTGTATGTGGCACTGCATCCCTTTTTTTTTAATTCTTCGAGTGCAGGTTTGTGATTTGTATGGCAGTCTTCGCGACCTGAGACTAAGTGGGCCGGGAGCTTCTGCAGGCTCTGCACCCAGCCAGTCCTCCAATGTCTCCAGTGGGAAAACTTGAGACAGAATGAGGGCCTCGCCTTGGGCTCCTCTGAGTCTCTAGCAGCAACAAGGTTCTCAACTCCCTTGCTTTTGCCTACATCACTCACTTGCGCTTGGGACTAATAACAGGGTAATTTGTGAAGCAAGATGTGTGACTCACCAAACAGGGAGGAGAGCCTGTAAGGAAGGACTCGGAGGAGAAGAGCAACATATTTAACAGCAACTGGAAAGGAAATGGCTGACATGATGCTAATTGAGTTAAGATTTCTTTCCATTGCAACACCATTTTCTGGTTACCCAGCTATTAATTTGTATTTTAGGCTTCTAAAGTTAGCTAAAAGGGGCAGGGCAGGGGGAAGAGAGGAAGGGAATTCTACCTTTGAAGGCAAAATTATCAAATCTGTATTGCTTTCTCATAGATTTCTTCTCAGTCATCTTGGACCCCTTTTCTTTGAACCCTAGGATGTGCATTTTTCTGAAGCTTACCTATTGTGTAACGTTGCTTTACATCCTTATGATTTCAGCCATAGCCATGTGTGAGCTCCTATCCATATCACCAGTCTGAAAACACTTCATCACTAACTTGCCTCTCTCTGTCCTGAGCTGGCCTTTGGCAGTCTTTGTCAGTTAATGACTAGGTCAGAGATGAACCAGATTAAGGTGAAGAGGCATCCAGGAGAATTACTTTTTGATGACTACTGCCTCCTTAAATGCCTTTTGCTGTGTTATCTTTATTATCTCCAGAATCTAAAGTCAGTTTATAGATCTCAAGAATCTGTCTTCCTGCTGACCAAATAAGCACATTTTAAAATTTTAGTTACCTGTTTGTGTGTATAGAAAGGCAGTGATAAGTTTTATCTAGGTAACAAACTTGCCTTATTTCAAATCAGCTATTAGTTTTTGTGTTTGAAACATTAACTTAAAAATTAGCCCCTTAAAAAAAATAAGGTGAAATAAATCACCTTAATAACATCTTTTAGTCATAGGAAGCTGGGTGCCTATTGGGAAAGCAATAATTTAAAAATCTTAAATACCCAGAATTTTGCTGTTTTCAATTATTGTTTTCATGTTTCCATCTAGATTTTGTCTCTGCAAACATGCTCACACACATATATGTATATGATTAAAATAGTATGTTATATAGACCATACACTATCATGTGCTCATAGTATAGATGTAATTTTGAATTTTCTTTTTTTAAACATGTTATAACACTTTTCATATTTATAACTTTTCATGTGTGTGTTAGTCGCTCAGTTGTGTCTGACTCTTTGCAACCCTTGGACTGTGGTCCACCAGGCTCCTCTGTCCATGGAATTCTCCAGGCAAGAGTGCTGGAGTGGGTTGCCATTGCCTTCTCCAATAAATTTCACAATTTTTAGCATTAACTGTGTATTATTACATAAAATTAACATTTTAAAATGTATTTAAACATTTCAGGTTTTTAAAATCCATTATTTACTAACACTAAAGTGTTATTTATTAACCAGGGTTTAAAATATTTGCTCAGATAACACATATTTCTAGGTAGGCTTGAACATTTTAATGACTCCTAAAATTTATTATTCCATTCCAGGACGATGGTATCATTTATGTTGCCACCAGTAACATAGGAATGTAATGGTTTTATATTTACATGGAAATGATGTATATAAAACATTTACAGCATCATTAGCACTGAGTGTTATTTTTAAATTGTCTTCTATTTAATAGGTGTCATGTATAGAATTTTAGGAAGTGAAAGTTCATTTAGTTCTCTTTAGAAGGGCAACATGGTATTTAATAACTTGACTCCAATTTACAATTTAACAGGCATATAATACAGTCATTTACAAATATTTACTCACTTTGTCATTTTAACAACTTCATCAATGTAGTACTATTATTATTTCTGTTTTGTAGATAAGGAAATTGTCATTAGTTGTCCAAGGGCACATAGCTAGTTAGTGTCAGAACCTAGACAGTCTGGCTCCAAAATCCATGTGATTGACCACTGTGTTATACTGGCTCCGTTAACATCTGTTGAGAACTTACTGTTGCTTCAGTTTCTGTAGGCCAACTTACGGATACTATTGTGAGCAAAACAACTGTAGTCCTTGCTCTAGTAGACCTTGAAGTCTGGGGAGGGAACCAGACTTTAATCAAAACAACATATATACAATTACAAACTTGATACGTGTTATGAAGAAAAAGAATGCAGTAATGGAAGAATCAAACAGGAATGTTTCTTTTAGCTGTAGGAGTGATGGGGTTAAGGGTCATGGAAAGTTTCAATAAAGATCTTAGAGACACTTAAATTGAGACTTGAAGGATAAGGAGGCAAGAGTAGTGTGAAGATGGATGACCCTAGCATTCTAGGCCAAAGGAGCAGTCTGTGCATATGCCCTGAGGCAGGAAAGGAGTTGGCTTGCCTTTTGCTCTAAGGGTCATAAAGTCAACCAGCTTGCTTGTGGGATCAGAAAGTGAGGGGAAGGGGAGCAGAAGACAGCCTAGAAAAGCAGACTGGGGGTCCAGTGGTCCAGGGCCGTGCTACAAGTTTCTCACTCACAGAAGTGTGCACACTGAGGAAGAGTGTGAGAGTGCGCACTGGGGAAGACTGTGAGAGTGTGCACTGAGAGAGTGCACACTGG